>NC_056561.1:37447955-37507240 GCF_013358625.1 Macadamia integrifolia | reverse complement strand
GATAGTCTTACTAAGTTACTGATCTCAGACGCACACATGGGCTCTCTTTTTTTAATTCATTACACCTAGCTTATTCATTGATTTCAGGACTAAATTTCGAGATAATTATTCTTGAAAGCCGATATTTGAAACGACCAAACTTAAATTACATGTTCATCTCCCTTCTTAGAAGTTTGCAAAGAGTTAAATATTCAAAGGGTTTCTAAGGAAGACAAAAAATGAATGAAGGCAAGCTTCCTTCCGTTCACACTGGTCCTGAAAATTAGAAACTTCTATATAAATTTCAAACAACATTCCCCAGGAAATTACCGATCCCTAACATGCAAGTTAGGCTTGCGCATGTTCAACTTGAGATTCTTAGAGTATGCAATGGTTTTTCATAAAACGACCACTTCCAGAATCTACAAATTCTTCCATGATCTTATAATCATAAAGAAAATTTTCACAAAGTAGTCAGTAAAAAAAAAAAGATAACCGTTCAAAAACAACTAAGCATAGAATGATGGAATCTGTTGATAGGAAACAACATTGCAGCAATTGTAAGAAAAATCATCATAAACACTAGAACAGAACAATTTTCCCCCATAAGAAGGCCCAAATTTCGATCCAAACGAGCACACATTCTTGATATAACAAGAATTAAAAAAAAGAACTGACCTGAACTGCGCTATGGAAGATGCCTCCCAAACCTTTACCGTCCTTGAAGATCTTGTTGATCTGTATGGTGTTGTTCGTCTTTTCAGAACCACCATCTCTCTTTCTCCATTAAGAGTTAATCTTGAAACACCAACCTGCGACCGAGAGAGGGCACGGGCGACTGATAACACCAACCTGCGACCGAGAGAGAGAGAGAGGGAATCGGCGAAGGAGAGAGAGGGCAGCGGCGAAACCTGAGAGTGAAAACCTGCAATAGGTTTTCCTTATGACTTGGGGGTTTTTGATCGTGAGATGGAGAAAAGGTATTGGGGGTTTTGAATAGTTTTGTTCTTTTAAGTTTCTAAAAGAATAGAAAAGCAACTTTTTGGTACTCTTGCAATGTATTCTTTACTCATTCTTTTTCATTGGTTCATTCCGGGGGAATACAAAAATGAACCGGACATGCCAAACATATTTCTGTTCTATTTGCATTCCCGCAGAATAGAAGAACACCAGAAACATTCTCCCAGAGTGTTATCAAACGGCACCCAAGAGTACCAAAAAGTTGCTTTTCTATTCTTTTAGAAACTTAAAAGAACAAAACTATTCAAAACCCCCAATCCCTTTTCTCCATCTCACGATCAAAAACCCCAAGTCATAAGGAAAACCTATTGCAGGTTTTCACTCTCAGGTTTCGCCGCTGCCCTCTCTCTCCTTCGCCGATTCCCTCTCTCTCTCTCTCGGTCGCAGGTTGGTGTTATCAGTCGCCGGTGCCCTCTCTCGGTCGCAGGTTGGTGTTTCAAGATTAACTCTTAATGGAGAAAGAGAGATGGTGGTTCTGAAAAGACGAACAACACCATACAGATCAACAAGATCTTCAAGGACGGTAAAGGTTTGGGAGGCATCTTCCATAGCGCAGTTCAGGTCAGTTCTTTTTTTTAATTCTTGTTATATCAAGAATGTGTGCTCGTTTGGATCGAAATCTGGGCCTTCTTATGGGGGAAAATTGTTCTGTTCTAGTGTTTATGATGATTTTTCTTACAATTGCTGCAATGTTGTTTCCTGTCAACAGATTCCATCATTCTATGCTTAGTTGTTTTTGAACGGTTATCTTTTTTTTTTTTACTGACTACTTTGTGAAAATTTTCTTTATGATTATAAGATCATGGAAGAATTTGTAGATTCTGGAAGTGGTCGTTTTATGAAAAACCATTGCAGACTCTAAGAATCTCAAGTTGAACATGCGCAAGCCTAACTTGCATGTTAGGGATCGGTAATTTCCTGGGGAATGTTGTTTGAAATTTATATAGAAGTTTCTAATTTTCAGGACCAGTGTGAACGGAAGGAAGCTTGCCTTCATTCATTTTTTGTCTTCCTTAGAAACCCTTTGAATCTTTAACTCTTTGCAAACTTCTAAGAAGGGAGATGAACATGTAATTTAAGTTTGGTCGTTTCAAATATCGGCTTTCAAGAATAATTATCTCGAAATTTAGTCCTGAAATCAATGAATAAGCTAGCTGTAATGAATTAAAAAAAGAGAGCCCATGTGTGCGTCTGAGATCAGTAACTTAGTAAGACTATCCAGACTATCGTTATTTTAACATCTCCTCTGTTAATCTGGGAAACCAGCATTCGCTATTTTCTTCCACTCGTTACAGCTACACCACGTACATGTAACTTCAAAATTTCACAGTACTTTCATATTGTATAATTGAACCTCCCTTTTAGTCCTTCGTCTCTCATTTGAACTTATTTCAAATATTTTAAGATCTAGAAAAGCCAAAGAGGATGGATTTTTCTGAAGGGAAGATTTCATACCTTTTTAAAATTATCATTTTTTTTTATAATTATGTTAAAAATAAATTTATATGTGGATATCCTGCAACACTTCTTTTTCTCCCAATTCCATCTTCTTCCTCTTGGTGGTCAGCTAAGGCAGACTAGACAGCTCTTTGCATGTTGTATAGGCTGTATAGAATCTAAAATTTTGGGTTGCAGAAGCAGGATCATGGGAAGCAGGTCAAAATATACAGGCCTTCTTGTGAGATAAGGATTTTCTCATTAGAACAAAAATGAAATAATAGAAACAGAGTGGGGAAAACTTGGAAAGAGAACAATAATCAAACTTGCTTAATAGATTAAATTTAGACGCACTCTAGGCATCTTAGCACCCTTACACTTCAGTATGTTTGCACGCAACTCAGAAATATTATTCATTAATGAATGCAAAAATAAAGCTCAAGTAACCTTAAGAAAGACATTTCATGAGAAGGCTCCGACTTCACTTAGTTACCAAAGTTATATTGTGATAGCTTGTTGTGGACTTCATAACTATATTAAATCTGAACAAATAGCAGATGCACTTTTTCAACAATATGGGGAAGATGACTACTATGATCCTAATGAAGAGAGAGTCAGAGAGTCAGGGTAGTCAACGCTCACGGAGAACAAGAAGATGGTGATATTGCGAGTACTTCTACTACAATTCATCAGGGCAGTCAACGTGTACAAGGAAGACAGATGAATGAACTAAGGATACAAATTGCAAATCAGATGGCAGTAGATAAGGGTTACCCCCTGATTTGATTGTTTATGTAATAAAATTTCAAGACACCTATTTGCAGCTATGATTTTTATTTTGTAATTCCTATAAACTTGAATAGTAGACTTTTGTTTTCTTATTAAGATAACTGTGGAAACTCTTTATGTTTATATTTTATTATTTCCTTTAAGTAATAGTATTTTAAAAGATAATTTCATAAACAAATTATTTCCTTATTTAAGTTAAATTTGACCATAATAGCATATTTGTAACTATTGATTTCTTTGTTCAAAAGTGAATTTTCATTATTGTACTCTCCAGGAATAGAAGTGTTTGTCAAACGCTGTTTCTGTTCTTTTCCTGTTCTAAAGCCATTTCTGAAATAGTTTTACCAAACGCTGTTTCTGTTCCGCCAGAGTGTCTTCACAGCATGGAATCGAAAAAGAACACTTCTGTAAAAGAACACTCTCCAGGAATAGAAGTGTTATCAAACGGCTCCTTGCAATGTATTCTTTACTCATTCTTTTTCATTGGTTCATTCCGGGGGAATACAAAAATGAACCGGACGTGCCAAACATATTTCTGTTCTATTTGCATTCCCGCAGAATAGAAGAACACCAGAAACATTCTCCCAGAGTGTTATCAAACGGCACCTAAGGCCAGGTGGTGTTTCTTAAATTGGAATGTGTTCTTGGGGCGCCACATCTTCAAATGAGTTGGAAACCCTTTTGTGTCATCCATTGGGTTGTTTGGCCTTTTTTTATTTAATGTGCAAATTTTCAGCCTTGTAGACCTCTGCCATTTGGCAAGAACGGTCAATTTCTCTCCCAAAAAAAAAAAAATTGTATCAACACACACATAAGACCCAACACTACATATGTGTATCCCATGACAGGACAAACACAACAACAACCTGAGGATACAGAAAAACAATCACATTTTCATTTTGTTCTGACCTCATGTTTTTCTGAAAATATTAAATAAAATTCAAGAAATCCAGAGCTGTTACTTGTTGGTTTGAGTTGGTACCTGGTTTGATGTGGACAAGGGAGCTAGACCATTGTTAGTTAAAACGGGAACGGCAAAAAAACGAAAACATACGGTACGGGTTTTAAACAAATAAAAACGATGAGCAGTACGGTCAAAAAAAGGGTCAAAAAAACAGGGAACGGCAAACGGACATAAACGAACGGTACGAGTATTAAACGTGTAGTTTTCAAAAAAACGAAACCAAAAAAACGGTAATATACTCATGCAATTTGAGAGATTATTACTTGTATACATGCATCTAATATTCCAAAAGCTCTAAGAGTCCCAAGATAAAATAGCCCAATGGGCTACAAGAAAATGAAATGTTGCTAGCTTTAGCTTCTCCTTACTCAATGGGCTATAAAAAGATGAGATTTTTTTCCTATAGATAGTATGGAAGTTAAAAACAAAAAACCAAGTATCATATTGTCTTCACTCTTCACTTTTACTAATAGGTTTTTTTTTTTTTTTTTTTTTAATTTTTTTTAATTTTAATTTTTTTAATAAAATTCCTATTTTACCCTTAAAAAACGGATACGCGTTTAAAACGGATTCTTTTGCCGTTTCCGTTTTTTTCCGGATTGTATAATAGCATACGGAAAAACACATTTTAAACGGCAAAAAAAGGGGAACGCGTTTTAACTAACAGTGAGCTAGACATGCAGCTGATCCATACCTTACCAGATGTGTATGCTGTATTTACCCTCCTTGCGGTGGAAACCCCAATTTTCAGTGTTCAAATCCTGCTTTAGGAGGAGAGTATGTTTTTTTGCCTCTGGGCGTAGCATGGAAATATGTTTGGAACTCAGTTATGAGAAGGTAAGAAAGGCAAATTAATCCACAAAAAAGCAAAGCTGAAGCTGAAGCTCTCATGGACACATATATTTAAAATCAGATGAGAGCGTCATTATCAAATAGTGGAGTCTCTCCAAACATATGAATGTATCTTGTATTTTTTCACTGATAATTTTCTGTTGTCTCATTTTTTATTCTAGCTCCTTGCTCCCCCTTGTGGCCTCATTCTTATACTTCTATACTTTATGTTGACCTCCAGAAACTTCTGTTTGTAAAACCTGCTGTTGGATTTACAGTACACAGAAATGTGATTTTGAACTCACCATGAATGTAATAGAATTCATAAAATCTTGAGAACATGGAAGACCAATTTTGAATTTACCATTTATTACTATTTATGTTGCCTTTGGAGTTGAGTGGGGGAGAATGTCTTAAAAATTTTCTGTTGATACTTGTTTTGGTCGAGAAAGAGGACTCTGCCCGACCCCGAAAATGGATCACCATAGATGATATTGATATGTATGTGGAGTTCTCTATCACATGGATTGCCACATGTATTGTCAAAGTGGCAAATAGTAAAACACTAGGCATTGTGATACCTTGAAGAACCTGATGCTTTGTTTATCATCTCTACGGTCTCCACGGTTTCTGTGGACTTCAAAAAAATTGTTTAGTTAGGTCCCCCCCCTTTTCCCTCTCTCTCTCACTTAAAAATAAAAAATAAAACCACTTTTCAACAAGCAACAAATTGATAAACCAGTTAGAAAATCAAATAAAGGGAGCTATGCACTGAGGTCTCAAAACAAGGGAAACAATGCACAAAGAGGCATAAGAAAGCTCCTAAGGAAAGCACAAGAAACCCACACACAAAAGACCCTTCTTAATGGAACTCTCATCCTCTTATAAAAAAATATGTTTTTGGATAAGGTACGTGGTACAATTTATGTTACCATGAAAATGAATCTTAATTTTTGGTGGAGCTTTGGTTTCTTCAAAAGCCATGTGGTAGTTCAGTTGGGATTTGGGACCAAAATTTTGTGGGTAATTAGACTTCAGGTCTTTTGTTCACATATCAAATTTTCCTCAAATAGAATTTTCCAAGTGGCAAAATAGAACTTTGAAAATTTAGGATCATGGGAGAGAATGCACAGTATTGATTTTATTGATTTGATGTACCAATAAAAATGAATAAGCATATATGTTGATGCATACCAATGCACATGAGGGTTTTTTATTTTTAGAGGAAGAAAAGAACTGCATTAAAGTAACAAAATGAAAACATTTGTTCATTTGGGTTACAAATGGACAGATAGGATTTCTTAACCATAGCATTGTATACTAAATTGACCAAAAAAAAAATAAAAAAACCCACTTCATTCCTAAGCTTGAGCCAAAAAGAGAGATTAGGGAGAGTATTGTAAACATCTAGGAGGGGAACTACGCTCCAAGGCCATGAGGTGGTTGTTAGGTCAAAAAACCGAGTCTGTAAGTCTTCAGAATTACTCCAAATTTCCTTGACACTCCATTCCTTCACTTGCACCTGTTTAACTCCAAGAAGGAACCCCCTAGTGGTTGCTTCAATAGAATTTCTTGTCATCAAGTAATCAATTTGTGAATGAGATATATTCCCTTTTATAAATGAAGCAAATTGCCCAACAACACATATTGAGACTTGGATTAGTAACATATACACAAATCATAATAACAAATTCAAAGTTGTGTGGTACCTGTGGTGGTAGTTGTGTAAAAATAGCTAGATTGTAGACTATTAATCCACTATAAAGCGGGGGAAAGAATTTTGTGGGGAATTGGCTTATCAAGTTTAAAGATGGTATGATTCCTATGACTCTAAATAAAATAGTGTATTATCATAAAGATGGAGAAGAACTTATTTAGATTGTTCTCAGGGATCAAATTGAAATTAAATAAGTACATAATCAAGTGCTTAAAGAAGCAGCAAAGAGATGTTCAATATTTAAACCCAAAGGGCAAGCAGCCAAATACACTTAGTGAACTTGCATGAAAAAAATATGTGCCATAAGGAGTCAGGTTGTGCATGACAGAAGCCACAAGACTGGTCAACTTGCATTCATTTCCCCAAAATATCCTTTGTGGGGGCCTCCATGGCAAAGTTTCTAAAAGAAAATCTTAAATTTCGGGTGTATTGAGAGTTTCCATAAGTATCGCCACTAATGTGAGCATGGCGATAAGCACGTATACATGTTAGAGAACCCAATTAGATTAGCATTCAAGGTTGGATTTAAAAATTTAACAATCATTTTAGTGGTTAGGATCCCTATTTTAGATAGGTGGCACCACCAAACATCAGCTTGAGATTTCAAACGAATTTTTTAATTTTCATTAAACACATTTAAAGGGAGGAAGCAGCAAAGGAGACTTGCATTCTAACAATCCCCACTAATCATGTCATTTACATTGCAAATGGATGAGAAGGAGTGATAATTGGAGTTGCAAGTTATTAAGGGGAGAGGGATAATTAGGTATCCATGGATCATTCCATAAGTTAATATTGCATCCATTACCTATTACCTATATTACGCATATCATTTTGGAGAGAGTGAAGATGATGCTTACAATACTATTCTACATAGCAGAGCCTCTTTTCTTCAAGGTTGTATGATGAAAAGTGGATCTGTTAAGAAAGTATTTAGAAGATATAACCTGAACCCACAAAGAGTCTTTTTCATAAAGAAGCCTCCAGCCAAGCTTTAATAAAAGGGCTTTATTCTGAGTTTCAGAGGGTCCTTAAACCCAAACCCCTCCTGGAATTAAGGATACAAACTTTGTGCCAGCCAATCAAATGCATCTTTTTATCCTTATGATTGCTACCATTCCAAAAATTCAAATAAATAAAGTCTAACATAATGTAAGATGGAATGGATGAACATATGAGGGTATTTGATTAAAGGGAAAAAGAACTTTGTCCGGGAGTACAGCCTATGCCACAACTCCCATGTGTCTTATTACTCTCCTTCCCATGTGAAAAGACATCTCAGCCCTTGTTTTGGGCAGGGGAGAGATAAACACATGAAGCATTGGTGTATGCTGCCCTCCCAAACACAGAACCTCTTCCTTTGACTAAATTAGGCATTGAAATTTGACACATGGCTGACTCAAACAAAGTCCCTTCTATCCAAGGGTTGGAATATCCACATCACTTGTCAACGTGGCATAACGGCAGGCACACAAGATCCCCTTCCAAGTGGGAAGTGTAAACAACATTTTCCTAAGGCTCCGTTTGGTTGCAATGGGAATTTAAAGGAAAGGGAATTGACATTTTCTTACTTAAAGAAATATTTATAATCATTACCTCATGTGATCTCATGTGATCCAAAGTGATTGTATAAACTACCTGATTTTTTAACTATATTTAGTCATAATATATTATATATATAATTTTTATTTTACATATTATAATAAAAGGTTTTGGATGCAAAGTAAAATGAAATTTTATAACCAACTATGGAATGATTTTAAGGTAATGATATGCATTTCTTTTTTAAGTACGAAACTTTCACTTCCCTTCCCTTCCCTTTCCTTTATTTCCCTTTGCAACCAAACATAGCCTTGACAAGAAGATTTAACTGATTTTCCATAGCCCTAACCAAAATAAATCATTGTTGCCAGTCTAGGTTTAATAACTGAATGCAATATTTATTTCATACTAGTACAATTGTAGTCCAGCCAAACAAATCTCTGAATGAAAACGAAACAACTTAAGTACAAAATTTCTAACTTATGAAATACAACTTTCCTATTAGCAAGAAATTTGCATCATTTTTACAACACTCAATGGGCAGAGCAGCCTACGTTAAATTGGATGGCAGCTTCAAAAAAAAAAATCGATGGCAGGAAAAGGAAGAAGAAAACTGTCTTCAGATATACATGATGATTGCCTACATCACATCCTTGTTTACCAAGAAATGGAGGCCAACTTTTATGCCAACCAATCAAACCCTCCTGCATTGATATCATCAAACAAAATTAGATTTGCTTTAGAAGTTTGGTAATTTAGAGAAAATATAGATTATTATGCCATAGCAGAAGAAAAGGCGGTCATCTTGGTATTGAAATTGCTATTGATAATGGGTCAATTTATGCTAGAATAGGTGATTTTTAGCTGATGATTAGCTAGCTCCAAGTTCTTCCAAGAGAACTTTGGAGGTATATGCATCTTATTAGGGGAGCCAGATTGCTTTGATCTCGAGGAAATTTCTTTTTCATATGGAGGATTGATGTCTTCTCCCAACTGATGAGTTAGCAAAGATGGGTGGTACTGGGGAAACATTGTTAGCTGGATCTGTTGTAATATCAACTTAGTACATCTCTTCTCCTTTCAATTAAATTGGTTACCAAAAAACAAAAAGACATCGTATTAAGTTTCTATATATACGAGGGATCTCAGCTAGCAGGCTCCTTTAGAACTGCATAGCTGGAAAAGTACATCTGCTGAGTACCTTCATGAGCTTTGGAAGGTCTCACAAACCATTTGAAATTAATGGATTGTCTACATAATTCCCAGTAAGAATTGTTACACCAGGAGCCATGGGGTCAACACTGAGCAAGCCCTTGACCCTATTTGACGCTGCTGAGTAATAATGCCAACATAAAATGAAAATAGTGATTAAAAGTATATTACCCTGCAATTCATTCTTCTTGTCCAATGTTTGATAATTGAATGTTTAAGGTACAAGCCACTCTTATGCTAGGGTTGCCCTTTTCCCCTTAGTGTCCTTTGACTGCACATGATAAGATTGTCAATGAAAAGCATTTACTTGATTGAAAATATTGATAACTACAAGGATATGCATGCCAGGATACAAAGTGAAAAAACATGTAAGCAACAACACAGCGACAATAATATCCTCATTTACAAGAAAGAAGAGAACAACATGAAAAAAAAAAAAAAAACACTTGTTATACTTTATTTCTTTCTCTTAGTTTAAAATTCTTGAACACCAAATATATCTATAGTTTCAGGAGATAGGCCACATAAACGAAGAAAGAAGTCCAGGTCCCAAGTTTGCTACAAGAAACGGTCAATATGTTTCCATGCTTTAGACAGGGGCACTTCAGAAGTTCACAGAAAAGTCATTTGATAAACAAGAGTACTTTATAAGAACGGTATACACAAAATGCTCTTGCACATAGAGGCTAATTCTTGAACTAAGTTGATTTTGAAGTTTGAACACACAAGCAGGCAGATATATACATATATATATATATATATATATAGAGAGAGAGAGAGAGAGAGAGAGACCTGTGCAGCAACAGATTTTCTTGCATCCAAGAACTGGCAGTATATGCCATATAGTCTCCGCTTTTCAGCTTCTGAAACAGAAGGTCTTGCTCTTGAAGCAACAGATTTTAGAAGATTATCACTAATGACTGGCATTTTTCCAGGCTTATCTGTATCACCACTTTCCAGAAGCTCATGAACTGCAGCAAGCTCTGCATCTGACAGGAGTGCTTGGAGGTCGGCACCACTAAAACCTTCAGTTATAGAAGCTATGGCATCCAGATCAACATCACTGGCTAGAGGAAGCTGAAAGAAGACAACAAGCACTCCTATTGTTGATTTAAGGTTTGACTAAAATCAATTACACGCATAGAAGGAAACATAGAGTTAAAAACTTAAAATAGCTCAATAGCAGTGGAAAATATTCACCAAGCCCCAGGGTGAATTACAGTATTATCTCCTACAGGGCTGTAGCAGAAATGGTGTAAAAGCAGTGGTCTGCCTGAGCTTTGAAGTATTTGGCCAAGATTAGGGACCATCTGAAGGAACAATTACTGGCTCCCCGTGATCATGAGTTGACTTGGTTTATCCAGCTGATTAAATCCCAAGTTTTAAAACCTCAAGTTCAAAACATGACCATAATAAGTAGTACCAGGCGGATCAGTCACTGGCAAGCTGCCGATTCCAGCTTGAATCAGCTCCAACTGACCTGATCCTATGTGTTAACTATGAGATGCCAGAATCTCGATCACAATAGAGCATAAATATCACATATGCAGCTTGAAAATGGCATTTTACGTGACACCTAGTGATGTAGATAAATCACTTGGGCTTATTTTATTACAAATAAGCCTTGGGTTGTGTTATGTCTGTGTTGAGCCTTTGATCCCATGGGTTTTCTTTGAAATGGGGGCCACTTTAATGGGCCTAAAATACGGGTAGAAGGTAGGAAAACGGGATTTATATTCAGTGCTTTTATTTAAGTTGTTTTAATTCAATAAGAGCCCATGGGGCCCATCGAGTGTAATGTCCTATATGGACGATTAGTTAGTCAGTCCTAATCCATGATGGAGTTAGAAGCCTAGTCCTAGTTCTATTTGAAGTCCTAGTTGTAGTAGGAGTATCTAGTCCTATTTGGAAACTAACTCCTAGTCAAGGTATGATTGTAATTCTGTCCTCCTTAAATAGAGAAGCCTATGCACTGATATTTCTTAGATTTGAATAAAGAAGATTCGCAATCAATTACTTAGAGCAGCTGGGATAGCTGTGGGTGAGAAGCCCGGGCCGAGATAGCCACCTCCTCTCCCACTTCCCTTGTTTCTTCTTTACTTTAATCACTTTATTTCCTTTCTATTTTCTGTTTACTGTTATTAGAAGTTCAAACCTGTTAAAGCATTCAAAATCAGAATCGGTTAGCCAAAGAGTTCTTGTTCTTGAAGCCAATCGACCCTCATTGCTGCCCAAGTATGAGATCTGATCTATAGATTCTTTGGAGGACTGGTTCTATACTCTAAGAAGATCAATCGATCCTCTCTTGAAGGTTATCTGAAGAAGATAAGTTGTTCCTGCAGAATTCTTCATATTCTCTCTCCTAGGTCTAAAAATCAAGAAAGCGCATAACTCCATAACCAGCCATCAGAATCCTCTCAACTTTGGGAGTTTTTGTACCCTCCCAGGGGACTATCTACGCCTAAGAGTGTAGCTCAATCGGACTCCTACAGACCTGGCCGCACCTCTCTCTCTCTCTCTCTCTCCAACCCTATAGCAAGTCTTTCTCTCTCCTATCAGGTTGGGATTTGAGCTGGTTTTGCTCCTATATGGGTATTGTATCCTTGGGGATTTATTTGATGGTCTTATTTATTTGTTTCTTAGTCCTATTTATATTGTTTGGGGTTATAAATTGCTAGGGTAGTTAATTGTAATCTACTCCATTACCTAGTGTTTTCAGTTTTAAGTATAATTTTAAAACTCGGAATGAGGCATTGGACAGTCTCCATTTATTCCAACCCAATTCCAACTAAAGTTGGCTGGGAATCGATCGGAATTGGTTGGAATCAGTCAGATCCATCAGAACACCATTTTCAGAATTAGGTGAAATTGGGATTGGGGTTGTTTGATTCCAATATGAATTGGGCAATTCACCCGATCCTGTGGTCGGTTTTTGAAATGTTGTGTTCAAGACATACTAATCTCTCCCATGTTGCAGAGACAATGTCACTATATACTTTCATAACCAAAAGCTGTCTCTCTTACATAAGCAAAAGGGCAAGCACTATATGTATTACCAAATTTATTTATCATAAAACATATATTTTACCATTTGTACTGATTTTAGAACTTTTTTAGTTTATTTTCTATTAATGTCTAAGCTGATTCAAGTTGCCATAATGGAACAATTTTGGTTGACAAGTTAGGCTTAAAATTAGCCAAGAAAAAAAATCTGAAGCATCTAATACCAGTTGTTGACATATGTCTTGCCACTACTTGACATCCTGAAGCTGTGTTCCTCTTGAGCTTTCCAAAGAAAGCAATCACATCCACACACCAGTATGAAACTGTATCATGAATTCTGGGACTACTAACCTTTCTAGAAAGAACAGTTAGAATGTCCACTCTCTCATGCTGTGCTGGGAAATCACAGAAAAGGAGACGATCAAGCCTTCCAGGTCGCAAAAGTGCAGCATCAAGTAGATCTGGCCGACTGGAAGTAACACAGAATGCAGACATTAGAATTCATATGGGTCCCACCAAACAAAAGTCCAAAGAACACTTGGAAATATGATTTTCTTGGAGATAAAAATTGTCAGAAAGGGCCATTGGAAAGGAAAGAAAAGAACCAGACCTGAACTTTTCACCTCTACCAAATAATATATGAAGAGAAACACGTGAAAATACTAAAGGGAATGTCTACATGACAACACTATAAGGGCATTTAGATCTTGAAACCTTCATTTAATTGTCCCTTGTCTTATTTCCAAAAGTTCTTTAAGTTAGGGGCGTAAAGGGTTTTCAAAAATAATTTGAAAATGACTTGTCATTATGTCATTATCAAAATCTATCATTGTCTTGCGCATTTTTCAAGGATTCATATGAAATGACAGTATTGACCCTCATTGGAAAAAAAAATTGTGTTGTCCTAAAAGGGTAAAAAATAAGTTTACAAATTATCAACTCCTCAGGGGGTGTCAAAAAGAAAATCCCAAAACTGAAAGAAGAATGACTAATCGATTCAGAATATACCATTGACATTATAAAGCTAGTCTGAACACATAAGCGGTCATCAATAAAAAAAAAATGCCGATAACCTCACAATGTTCGATGTAAAAGTGGTCGTACAAATGTTTATCACCAACCTTGAATGTGACCTATCCTGCGTATGAATTATAATGCTAAGCTGTATGTTTCCAATGATAAAGTCAATGATTTGACCTTTGGCACTATTGCTGTTGTCTACTACCTTGGGTTCATGACCAGCTTAGTATTATTATAAGAATTCTACAACAATGACTGGTTGAGGTGCAATCCAGGGCTCCAAAAACCGATTTGGATCGCTTTGGGCCCACCCAAGCAAGTAATTGGGTCAATGGAAATTTTGCAATTAGTTTGAATATCAGAATTAATAAAGCTAAGGGTCACAATTGCAAGCAACTATTAATTTCTGGAAACAACAATAGAAGAGAGGAATCTTAAATACCCAAACATCAGAAGGGTACTATTGTCAATGAAAAAATGACTTACGATGTTGAGATAGATTGAAGAAAGTGGTCTTTCTATAACCTCTATCCTGTGACATGCACAGTAGAACCCTTTTGGTGAAGAGAACTCAACCATTACTAGTCCATTAAGAACTCCGAACTCAAAGGGTCTGAAACTCTGGAAGATGAATATTCACTCAGTTGGAAATTGAACCCAACTGGCAGCAAGGTTAATATTTCGTCCAAAGGTAAGTACAACCTTATGACATTTTCTGGTGGAAGAGCAGAGACCAGACTTGGTCTCAGGTTGAATAATCCATCTGAGAGGAGGATTAGGGAACTAATACTCTAGGCTTGGGGTAGCCCTAGAGTGTTATTGCAGCCCTAGAAATTTCAGGTCAGACCGATTCCCCACTGGAGAGCTCAAACCAAGTCTTCAAGGACTAGTGTTACTGCCAATTGCCGCATAGGGATGGATGGACAGTAACACAACAGAAAGGAAACTATAGAAGTAATACAATTGGGGAGAGGACAAAAAGCAAGATGGGTTAATGGGAGTGCATACCTTGGGAAGACTAAGAGAGAATGGAGGAAGAAACAGAAATGACGAAGGGTAGAGGAACCATGGCCAGAAAGTCCATGCACACCAAAACCCAAATCACACTTTCAATTCATTCTAATACCTAGAATCGTTTTACATGACAAACATAAAGGAAAATCAAAACATATTAATGAAAAGTAACTGAAATAGAAACTAAATAATCCCAAGAAAAATCCCCTACGTATCTACTGAACCACCTAAAATAAAGAGAATAAAATAAACTAAATATTTCATCCTATGTAGTCAACCCTAGCCAGACCAGAAAACTGGATTAGGACTGGTTCTTGGTTTGGGCCTCCAAAGAGGGTTATGTCTGTCCAGCCAGGCTAAGGCAACTGCATCAGGTTGGCTGTATTAGATTGTTCCAACAGAATGCTTCTAAGTTACAAGTCCCATATATTGTTGTAAAAATTTTATTTTCATTTATTTCTGTTGTAGAGGGGCCTTGGTACAACGGTAAGGTCGCTCCACTGCGACCTAGTGGTCGTGTATTCAAGTCGGCAAACAGCCTCTTTGCAAAGTGCAAAGCAGGGGTAAGGCTGCATACATTATGACCCTACCCAGACCACGCAGTGGCGGGAGCATCGTGCACTGGGTACACCCTTTTTTTATTTAATTTCGGTTGTACCATTCATCGTCCTTGTTCTTTTCATTTGGGTGGTGCTATGATAGAAATTTGAATTAAGAAATGAAAGGCCATGTTACTAAGTTGATGTGATGCACAGGCTGCAGCATTCTTGGATCATAAGGACCAGGTCAACACTAACACAAGGCCCATGAAGTTCAACCAGCTCAATCATTAAACAAGTATAACTATATGTCCATCACTAGACAAGTATAACTGAAGATCAACACTACACTTAGATTTCCTTGTATGTCCATCACTTGTTCATTTTAGCATTGGAAAAAAAAATATATTCTCTCTGGCTTTACCAATAAATAGAGGTCTTTTAAGTCAATATGATAAAGACGGTATGTGGGTCTTATAAACACTTGCTGTTGTTCATTCTGAACCATCTTTCCCATGATTATTGAGTGAATACAGCAAGCTTATTGTCGTCACTTCTGATTTCCATATCTGGTTATCGAAGTTTCTAGATTTAAACCTTTGTCTTTCCACATTATGTTATAGATTTATAGGCCTGAAATACAAGGAATAGAACGTAATTGGACTATGAGACATAAATAGCATATATATATATATATATATATATAAATGCATATCAATCATGGACCTTTATCCGAAGGATGAAAAAAATATTCAACATAAAGGTCATGCAATATTGCAATGAGCCTATAGATAGGGGAACTGTTAACAGAGGTGATGGTTCTCAGTGGTTCTCTCATCTTATAAGCAAGTTTCGACATTCCAGCATGGGACCCTTGGCGATAACTAAACCCCAGATTTTGTCAATTTTAATCAAATTCCAAAAACTTCTTGATACATCAGATTCCTGGCTTCTCTATAGAACTCCTTCTTGCACTAGATGGCCAGGTCAGCCTGTGAAATGGTAGATGATCTTGCTAACAATGAGGCATAGAATGTGTTGTCAGAATGGTATTACTTAGTAAGAGTCCAGTTTCTTTCCCTATATAGTTATCACTTTTGGGTTGGGCTCAAATCTCAAACCTTTTCAGAGTCCATGTGAGAGTCATACTTTTATCATTACTCATCAAAAAGAAAAAGTGATGTAGAACCAAGATGCCTCAAATTGGGAAGCATGTAGAATTGAAGTTGCAGCAGGCACGAATGGGCTACATTTTTCTCTTGACATGAATAATCTCCCTCCCAGCTCTACAGCCATTACATGCAGCCACCGGTTTTTCTCTCCCAGCAGTATCAGCTTTTTCATTTACCTCCCATCAGGAGTAGTTTTTGTCTCAACTAGCTTCGGATATGTTGTTCCTTATTATTGAATCCTATTTCATTGTTTTGGTAATTATTTATCCAACAGTCGACATTTCTGTCTGTTGTACTCATTTAAGTTATTTAGTCATTGATGCTGTTAACTCCTTGTAATCACCATTATTCATCTTCTACAACACAGCAGCCCCCCCCCCCTCTTCATTTTTCAGCTCTTTCTATGTTTTCAGCAGTATAACCATAGATATATCCATTTGCATATGCTTGAGCAGAATTAAGTGACATCAGAACAAGGACTTGCCCTCAATTTTCACCACTTGTGTAAAATTGGGACTTTAATCACCAAGAACATAGGTAATGCAGAAGTAGGTTACAAGGAAACTACCCCAGCAGTTTATAACCCTAAACAAACAACTCAAGCATCAAAGCTACTTGACTAACCAGCAATAGACTAGGAAACAAGAGAAATAACCAGAGCTATTCTCACAAAATAAAAGACAAGCTAAGTAGCTAACACAAGAGAAAAACCAGAAATAAACCAATCAGCCAGGAGAGAGAGTGACCTGCGATAGGGCTGGAGAGAGAGGTGCGGCTGGGTCTGTGAGGCTCCAATGGAGCTGCAAACCTGGTCGATTGGAGGGCCCAGGGAAGGTACAAAAACCCCCAAAGTTGAAGAGCTTCTGATGGCTGATCAGAGAGATTCTTACTTTCTTGATTTCAGACCCTAGGAGAGAGAAAACCTTCAAGAACTCCAGGACAGCAGATAGCAGTTTCAGAGAGGCTCCAAGAGAGGATCGAGGGGTCCTCTTGGAGGGCATAGCCAGTCCCTCAAAGGCTTTGCAGAACAGAACTCAGACTTGGGCAGCAAGGGAGATCGATTGACTTCAATGAAGGAGACTTCTTGATGGTTGATCTCAGCAGGAACAGATCTGGTTTCTTTGGATTGATAATGGCAGCAACAGTGAACAGAACGAGTGAATCAATTGCAGAAAAGTAAGAGAAAGACAAGGGAATGTGGGAGAGGGTTGACTATCTTGGCCCGGGCTTCTCACCCACAGCTATCCGGCTGTCCTAAGCAATTGACTGCAACTTTCTTTTATTCAAATCTGAAAATTAAGAGAACAAGAGCTCCTCTATTTATAAAGGGCAGAATTAGCTAATAGCAGTCATAACAAGACTAGGAGTTAGCTCTAAGTAGAACTAGACTAGAAACCTAACTTAGAATAGGTAACTAACTAGTCATTAGCTAATAATTAGAATAGGTAAATAACTAATAGCCACTAATGGGTTACAATCGATGGGCCCAATGGGCCCTTATCTAATATCTAAAACCCACATTTAAGTGGGGCGATTGGGGCTTCTTGGGCTGGGCTTCCTCCTGCGATAGCCCAGCCCATAATATGGATCTACATCAATAGGTGCTACCTGTATTCATGGAGTTGCAAAGAGAAACCAAATAAATGATGCAAACGGTGCAATCTGCAATTGAGTGGTTTGTTGAATCATATTGACCGAGTCGATATCCAGTGATCAGAAACTGTTCCTACCAACAGCAGTAGACATGGTAATACTAATGCAGCAAAACAAATAAACAAGAGAATTCTAACAGGGGAAAAGAAGGGGGAAAAAAAGAAGCAAACAGTGTAATTCATCTCAAAGACAAATGATGCAAAGGGTGCAATCTGCAATTTAGTCATGTGAAGGCGATCTATGCACAGCAAACATATTGTAACTGATCTGAAAAACAAAGTTGAAAACACTAGCCTTGTTGCAGCAAACACAAATACTCCTGTCAATACTTCCACACCATCTAGTTCAGTCAACAGCTGCAAGAAAATAGAAATAAAATGCCATAAGTATGTAAGTACATAAAATAGGATTTAACAAAAGGATTATAACACAACGCTAACTTGATTAACAACACGATCAGTAACTCCAGTATTATCATGTCCTCTCTTAGGAGCAATGGAATCAAATTCATCAAAAAAGAGAAGGCAAGGAGCTGCAGCGGCTGCTTTGGAGAAAATATCCCGAACCTAAAATGAAGAGGCAGATTTAGTTAATAAAATGCAACTAAATAGTTTGTGAGATTCTTGAGAAAAAACAAATCGCTAGAGAGAGAGCAGGGGAAAATTTTCAGTAACGATTAGTGACATGATGAAGTTGGAGCTAATTCAAGAATTTGAGCAAAGCCCCAGGGGGCTGCAAACATAGTTGTCAGTTGCCTAGGAGCCGCCTTGGAGACAAGGGCTTTTCCCAAGGCTACGCATGCTCTCACTGTACTTCTTCACAAAAAGTAACTGCCTTGGTCTTTCCAATGGATCGCCTTGACCACCTTGTGACCTGGGGGATTTTAAGACAAAATGATGCTTCTCTAACTTTTTGATTGGGTACACTGTCATGCATTAAACCATGCATGTTTATTAAAAGAACAAATGGAACAAAAGAAGAGTAGAAGAGAAGATTCATCATCCTAAGAGTTGGAACCGACCGGTTGTATCTTCTTCTACTTCTTTGCCTTGGGTCACCTTGTTGCCATGACAACTATGGCTGAAAAAGTGCCTCATGAACAATAGAAAAATTTCACCCATAATTTAGTTTTGCTGCTGATTTTTGAGAAGCGTAGAACATTAGTATCAGTCCAACAGCCAGTCTAACAGTTTTATCATTTAAAAAAGTACTCCCAGTAGACTGGTTCCCTTGTGTGGACCAGAAAAGTCATTGACCTGTCAATGTTTCCAGGACATTCGGTCCTCGAGGTGGTCCATATGATCTTGGTCCAAATTCCAGGTCCAACAATCTGCTAGAACACCCACTGAAATTTGATTGAGGATATGAGCAGGGATCGGGGGTCAGGGGGCAGAGGGCAGGGGGCATTTGCAATGTGTAGCCCACTTGAGCTCATCTTGAGGCCGGCTTACTGCCCTATGTTGAAGAGAATCAACTAAAGTAGGGCTATGAGTCTATGACTTGAGTTGGTTAAATCCTAATGTTAACTATCTTAAGTTTTAGTTTCACGGGTGTTTCAAAAAAAAAATTGTAGTAGTGTGCAACTGGAAGGCCGAAGTGATGTGGCAAGGAGACATTCTCCCACCCTGCACCCAGGATAGTTGCACCACTTTTGACCAAGTCTTCATTACCAAGTTCTTTCTTGAAGGTTAACCTGTAATCTGGTAATAGGTTAATAGCATAAAAACTCCCAAAGTATCATTTACAGAAAGGATTTGATCCAGATCCGATCCAGATCCAGATCCAGATCCAGGCCAACAAAGATTAGAGTATCAAATGCATAAATGAAAAATGACGGGCATTTTCAATAATTCTGAACCCATGAATTCATTTGTCTTGTTCAATTATGTGATTTCAATCGTAATGTACAGCGAATAAGCCATCAGCTCTAACAACTACCAACAAACCTCAGCCTTATCCCAACTAAATGGGGTTGGTCACATGGATTCGTAAGGGTGCAAAAAAGTAATAGTACTAAAAAGAAAGAGACATAGCACCACAACTGATCGTCCAATATATGCTTCCTCAATTAAATGTCTGTCCTTGAATTCAGCTATCAAGTTCTTTCACTTGTTTCCAAGTCGTCTACTTTAATCCTGAACCCATTTCTTCAGAGGGTTTCCTCCACTTTGAAATGGAAAAACGAAACTGCCAATCATCCTTTCATTGACCAATTAACCCAACATCAAGTCTTTAACCTATCCTACTAATGCAATCCGGGATCGAAAACCCTGGTTCGGATGGATTATGGGCCCACTCAATCAACAAGACTCCAAGTTTTAAAAGGATATGAAAGTTTAGTAAATAATCAGAAATTTTAAGGGGCTATTAGGTAGACTAAGAGGAGCAGGGACACAAAAGGGATTAGTATTTAAAGAGTAAGTGCAAACTAGGCATTAAAAAGGACGGGCAGATTTAAATGAAAGGAAGATTATTTTGGGGAAAGAGGGAATATGGTAACAATTAATATGTTGTTACCAACACCAAGTCTTCTTCAACAACTACGATAAAAACTCAGTCCTCAAACCAGCAGTAACCCAAAATTATTCCAAGAGAGAAATCTCTCTCAATACTGATCCAATCAACCAGAAATCTTGAGCAGAGGTTGTTAACCCCGAAATCTACGGAAGGCCATCAAAAATTAGGTCAAAACAAACATGTACCAAAGAAGCAAGAGTCCTGAAACTAAATCTGGTGATAGAAAGAACAACAAGGCCTGAACTTAGACTGAAACTTCCCAATCCAGCAGGCTCTCAAACTGAGGTTTAGCAGAAAGGGATCGCCCAAGAGTGGGCAATAAAGCCCCAAAGTTTGAGACTAAAAGGAGGAGCCCCAGAGAAATCGGTGCCTCTCTTGCTGTACCAGCACTAGCGCCAGAACAGGGTGTCGATATTAAGGAGAAAAAAGTATGAACAATAGAAAAAAGAAGGGAAACCAGATTGGATGCACGGAAGAGAGAGAGATCAGGACCACAAGTCAGGCAGGTATACTCAACGAAACTCAATATTTTATTCTCATTCATCTACTTCTTCAGGTTACATCCAATATATAAAGAAAGAACAGTACTCCTAAATATATCCCAAAATTGAAGCTGTAGTAAACTAGGTAACTACCTAAAACAAAGAAACCAATCTCCTATGTTATCCACTTCCCATAAAAATAAAGATTACAAGTAACCCTGAATAAACAAATAAATTCCTAAATATCCTAGTAAAATCCTACTGAACCAACAACCCAGTTTGGAATCAGTTCGTTGTGGTCTAGTAATCCGTATGGGTCAAACGACTCAAACCTATCCAGCTGTACCTGCATCACCTACATCTGTCACCTGATCAAACCAAATACTCACCTCAAAACCAAATCAACCTATTCAATTCCTCTCCTAATCAAACCTCAGTTGATGTGCCCTATAACAGGCCTGTTATGAAGTCAAGAGTATTTAACTTGACGCCCTTCGATTATTATCTGCTGTTCAGAATCTGATCCCCGATATTATTAACTTATGATACTAATGAAACAGACTAATAAGAAGAATGATAATGTAAATGTTAGGGATCTCTTACAGCTTGCTCAGAAGCACCGATGTATTTGTTCAGCAGCTCAGGCCCTTTCACGGATATAAATCGTAAAGAACACGCAGCAGCAGCAGCACCAACAATGTGTGTCTTTCCACAACCAGGTGGGCCATATAACAGAACATTTGACCTTAACCTTAAAGGAGCTTGTGCAAAGATATTGGGGAACTTCGATGGCAATTCAACCATCTGTTATGATAACACAAGGAGAAAATGTAGTAGAAACCCCAAAAAACAAAAGACAAAAACATAATTATATCACACAAGAAATGGAACACAGAGGATAGATACAAGAATTTTAACAAGAGAATAAAAGACAATAAAAAAAAAAAGAGACAAGAAACTAATTTCATAACTTCCTAGACAACATGTTTTAAATGGATTTTAACATTCCATTATAAATAAGATTTATCCACTGGAAGTCAAGCTGACTAAAAGGAATACAGGCAGTTAAACAATTTATGACTTGTAGAAGAATTGAAATGCATAAATAAAATATCACTTTCATGTTAAATCAGTTCTTTGATGTTGAAATTTATCAATATCATATACACAGTAGTTACTATACTAAGTTTTTTATACAAATAACAAGGTTTTAATTATAGAAAAGACAATAGAAGTATTTTGAAACAGGTTGGTATTGTGTATGAAGGGATGCGATTCCCCTTGTGGTTGCACAGCCGCAATACCTGTGTTTCTCGTGGTTTCAACATTTCCTGTGAAATCGGTAGGTAAGATAATACTATGGCATCCTACTTCATGTTGATGTGACAATGAAACTCTATATGCATCTTCTTCTTCTTCTTTTCTATTTTGTATATTTATTTATTTATTTATTTTTAATGGGAGGGGTCTCTTTTGACTAGCAAGAAAGAAAAAGAGATGTTAAGCTTGGAACTTCTTCTATTTCAATTATGTAATTCATGTTTTTGTCATAGTGGTATTATATACACCCCACCCCACCCAAAAAAAAAAAAAAATTTTATTTCCCCTCATGGCATTTGAGAAATTGTTTCTACTAATGTATTTTAAAATCATTTGTATAAAAGTAGGTTGGGTGATGGATTTTCTTGGTGGTGGACGTAATGTACTTTGGCTTGACCGATCTATATGGTACGTCAATTAGATAGCCGATACCTTATTATAGTCTGTTGTTATAAGCTTATGGCTGATATGTAGTGGTGCGTCAAGTTGACTGCCGGCACTTATTATAATTAGCCATAACTTGTCAATCTTTTTGCATGGATCCTCACGCTCATCCTTGCTTGGAATCTCCATGTAGCCGACCCCATTAAGTTGGGATAAGGTTTGGTTGTTGTTGTTGTTGTATAATAGAAATACATGGTGACACAAATACATGGAAGTACAACAACACCACAACCAGCCCCCCTCTACAAGAGGACTAACCCAATGCACATGAACGTAACCCTGATAAGAAAATCAGCCAAGGAGGCACAAACCAATACAAAGGAGAACTCTCACAGATCAACAAAAAGGCATACCTAGTACACAAGGTTCTCGCCATTACGGGGTCTAGGGAGGGTCATAATATATGCAGTCTTACCCCGCTTCATGGAGAGGAATTTTCTCTACTTGAACCTGCGACCACTAGGTCACTATGGAGCAACCTTACCATTGCGCCAAGGCCCGCCCTCTCTCACGAACCAATAACGGACAAAAATTCCCAAAAGGAAATAAAGAAATCATTTGGCATGTTCATTTATATAGTGATTCTGTCCTTGCACGCTGGTAATTTAAGTATGGAAGAAATGTTAGTGACTTAATATCAGGCAAAAGAAAATTTGTACCTCCTGAATAGCATTCCTGATGTCAATAAGCCCACCAACATCCTCCCAACCACTACGACCACCTTCAGAAGCAGATTTAGTAACTCCACGCATAGCTACTGGAAGGAAATCGTGCATTGCTTGTAAAAAGTCATCCATTACTAAAGCAGGCGGTTCACATTCATCACAAGCAGAATGAGAAGATAAAAAGCGACTAACAGCAGCATGTACAGCCCGATCAACCAATATTTCCTGCACCCAATCATGGAGGTTACGTGGTAGATAGAGTGTGTTTTCATCTAAAATAGCAAGCAGATCATGGCTAAATCAATTGGATTGCATCTCTCTCCCCCCCCCCCCCCCCCCCCAAAAAAAAAAATGCATGACCATAGCAGGGGGTCATGGCCTCGTGGGTTGAGAGAGAGAGAGAGCTTAATGTTGTTCCCATTTAAGATGGACAAATTGGTAGAAAGAGAGCCAAGTTTCCAAACTCCGAGACAAGAAGTGGAGGTAGGATAAGCTTCAATTGCCCAGAAAATATTTAACCCTTTCAACTTACATTTGAAGTACAAACCCAAAAGCATGTGGCTTAACCAAATATTAAAAGATGAAGGCAGCCGTTTTGCTAAACAAAATGATCTACTATTATTTCACTACTTTTCTGCAACAGAATATACCAAATCATATGCATCATATCCATCGCATTTAGAAGCAACGTCTGACAGGATATCATCAGAACATTGCAAGGAACGCTTCTGCATTTCATACTTCAATATAGCCCCACGTTCTGAGACAGCAGGTGCAGGCAACTGCACGTGGAAGTCTAACCTCCCTGAGACATGCCAGATTAATGAATGAAGTATTCAAAATATGGAATCACAAGGCAACCATGCCAGTTGATTATTTTTTTTAATCTTCGGCTTTTTTTGACTTATTTATCATAGTTCTTTTCACATTGACTTTCACAAGAAGGTGAATAACTAATTAGCAACCTGAAGAGCTCAGCGACTGGGGCAGATTCCCTAGAGATTGTGCAGAAGCCACAAATGCAATCAGGCCGATTCCACAGGACCTTTGCCATTTCTCCTGTTCAATATCCATGAAATGATATCAGAGCTATGACAATATAGAGTGGCAAGCATAGTTGTCAAGGCGTCGCCTAGGCGACAACTAGGTGTCCAGGCGGTTTGTCTGGGGCCTAGGCGACAGTCGCCTTATTGCACTGCATGCCGCCTTGTGTTTTGGCACTTATTTATGCAAATATTATTCATAAATAAACAAATACCCCCTATTTGAATCCAATAAAAATAGTTTAAAAATCAAATTCCAAAAGGACAACCACCCAGTCCAAGAAGAAAAACTGGATTTTGGTTATAGGGGCGATTTTCAACTTTTAAATGCTGGAGTTTTTCTCAATTATGAAAATTTTATAAATTCTATCATGTTAAAACATTGCTAAAAACCAAAAGTCCGGTAAAAAAATTTTTTTTTTTTTGATATCCATAAAATTATTTTCATTTAGGTGATTTTAACAGCATTCGCGCACTTAAAAATAAGTTTGACCAGAACATAACTTTGTCATTACAACTCAGATTTAAATAATCTTAGACTTGTTGGAAAGCTGATTTTATATTATAACTGATACAAAAAAGTCTCATGTAAAAATAATATCATTTGACCAGTCAAACTTATTATAGAACCAGAGCATTTCTCTAAATTTTGATTTTTTATAACTTAATATGACTTAATGTTAATTTTTCATGATTTAATATGGCTAAATGTTGATTTTTAATGACTTGATGTTGCTTAATCTTGATTTTTTATGATACAAGGTATATATAGCTTACTAAATAATGTTAGAAAATAGGAAAAATAAAAAATAACAATTGTTCGCCTCAAGGTGTGCGCCTTCTTGCCTAAGCGCTTAGACAACCCTCCACCGCCTTGGTTCGCCTTGGCGCCGTGACAACTATGGTGGCAAGCATATTGTATTTGAGATCTTACTACCAACTGTTTCAGTAAAATGTTAGATGAACAATTTAGACTGGAAATTTTACCCCTTGCTCATCCATAATATCCGTAAGAAATTCCACAAGTGCAGTAGTTGAAGCAGAAAGTTGAGATCCCTCGGATTCTAAAGACGATGAAAAAATACTATCAAGATCATCCAAGAATACAAGAGAAGGTGAATGGTCAAGAGCTTCAGATATATATCCAGAAAGTGTTTGACGAATGCTTGAGGCCTTCTCAAGAGCAAGACTGGAACAACTGATAAAAATTCTGCAGATAAAAAGTCCAATCAGAGAAAATCTACTGAAAGTTACTTCCTCTTATAACATAGTAGATCAGAAAGATGTACTAATGCACATCATGGGATAAAATTTGACACGAGATACGAAGATTTTGGTAACACATCTCAATTAAGTTGTATATGAAGAAATGATATAGACATAGAGAAATTTAAATAAAGTTCCATACATGTGTGCTAAGATCTCTTCATGCTCTTCGAGAGATTTGGAAACTGCCCTGGCTAAAGATGTTTTCCCACAACCCTAACAAATAAAATTCAATAATTCTCAAGACTTGATTAGGTATGCTTTTAAAAAATTCTCAAGTTTACAGCTAAGTTAGAAGAAACTGTAGAACAATGCTAAAAAGAAAAACAGCAATAACAACAACAGTCAGCAAAGGCCAAGAAGCTACAAAAGGGCTACACAAGAGAAGCATTGTAGGACAATGCCTGAAAAAACAGTAACAACAACAACAGCCAGCAAAGGCCAAGAACCTACAAAAGGGGCTACACTGCTACACAATGGGATAAGGAGCCAAATACAAGGTTTGTCTAGAGCCCCATTTTAGCCAACACATATGCTAAGACATTACCGACCTCAACCTCCAAACAAATGAAAATTTTCACTAAGCACATAAAGATCTAGCTCTCATAATCAAAGGCAAATAGTGATGGGTTTCTCGAAGCCTAAAGGGTTAGGTTTCAGAAAGATAATTTCCAGAATCACAGTGAATATGAAATAACCAGATTTAAAGAGGATTTAATAACTTGAGATCAAATTAATAGATGTGGCTCAAACTCTCGTTGAAGGTCAGTCTCATGATTAAGAACAAAACCTCAAAATATGGGCTCGATCCGATGGATGGATCTCAAGAATCAGCAATGTTACAGAATTAGTAACTAAAGATCCTAGAAACTAGGAACTCAGATATCTCAGTAAACAATGAACTGATAGAGGGAAGATTCTGGTTAACAACAGTTCTTAGGCTATCAAACAAGATATCAGAATGTCAAGTAAATCCGATGATTAGATTAGGAGTTGTGAATGTATCTTACTTAAGAGTATTGATGGAGAAAGATGAATAAATAAGAAGATATCACTAAGCATCCCACCACCCACAATTGGCTTCACACTCGCAGCAAATCTGAATCTCGCAGAATAAAGAAATGGCTCAAGCCAAAATCTCATCAATCAAATTCAAGTACAAGGCTGTGGTTCAAAAACTCGCTGAAATCTCAGTGAAATTCGGGACAATTTTAGTCGAAATTTCAGTGTTTTGCCAAGATTTCGGTCATGTCTACATTGTAGACAAAAATGCACTGTTTTGGCAAAAAAATTGGTCATTCAGTTGAAAATTTTGGTCATTTCACCTGTTTGCCCCCAAAATGGCCAGCCAAAACTCACGGAAAAAATGCACTGTTTCAGTGAAATTTCAGTTATTTCGATCATTGCTGCCTGGCCGAAACCAGACCAAAATACAAGTTTCGACGTATGGGCTGGACCCTCTTACAAACTCATATAGAAGACTCAAAAACAAACTGAAACACTAGAACGGAAAGGAGTAAACGAATCCTGACTAATAAGGTAACTTAAACTGACTAAAATGTAAAATAATGAAGGAAACTGACTCAAAAACAGGACTGACCGTGTAGAGTCCTAATCCAGCCTATTTTGTTTTACCTGCATCAAACAGCTCCCCTGATGATGCTTGAAGCCATCAACCCATCAACATAGAGTTCCCTTAGATGATTACATGGACCAACCCTCAATAAGGCAACATCTAGGCCTTGAATAGTTGCTTTCACCTGAGCAGTGACTGAATCACATCAGCCAGTAGGACCTGAGAATACAAGTATTGCATACCTTCATGATATCTAAAGATGCCCCCAATTCCGGCTGAACCCAGATTGCTTTCATGTTTTTTACTTAGAATGAGATATTTTACTAAAGAAAATAAACATTTGAGTTGGAGACAAGAAGTAATTCCATGTCTATTCAACATAAAATCATTTCATTTCTTCAGATGCCATGAATGAAATTGGGAACTTTTAGGCACCCATAAAGGTTAAGCAAAACAGGAGACAGGAATCTAAAAGTTGTCGAGTATAATCTCAAGACATAGGCCACCACCATCACTATATAAAGTAAAAAGTAAATTCTGGAATACAAAAAATAAAGTTTCAACAATGAATAAAAACTAATCAAATGGGGCATTTTGTGCCTTTAAGGGTTTGGGTAGTTGTTCGTCAACAAGAAAATAGTCTTGAGGCTATTTGGGTTGCTGTTTATCTTTCCTTTAGAGCTTTCCCTGTTAGAGGGATTGTTTTATTTTGAGCCATGGCTTCCTGCTTTTGGTATGGGTTTCGTTCCCCTATTTGGGTTCCCTCTTTAGGGCTTGTATCCCCCTCCCTTTTTTCTTCTCCTTCTTCCCTCGGGGCATTTTGTGCCTTTAAGGGTTTGTATTTCCCCCTCCCCCTTTTTTTCCTTCCTTTGGTATTTATTTATTCACCCAAAAAAAAAAAAAACTAATCACATGTATAAGTTGTGGAATATGCATTAAAAATAAGAATAAATAAATAAATAAGCCCAAAAACAAAAATCCACAGCACGATATTAAGTCTTCAGCATTAATGGAAACAACTAAAAATAACTAGCAAGGAACCATCAAATCCAAAGGATGAACTCACAGGAGGTCCATATATGAGAATATGTCCAGGCCGAGGAAGATTGAAAGAACTAAAAAGCTTTCCAGTAGTTGGAGATAATAGCAGAGTCAAACCTGAATGGAAAAATATAGATATATGGGGAAATCCAAGGTCCCTGGCAGAGAGTAAAAGGGGACAGTCTACCATCACCAAAACTTGTACATGTAGCACCCGTCAAGGTTGGGATCCTCTTTTTAACAGGATGCATCTTGAAATTTTCCAATGCCATAGACCAATCTCATAGGCTGGCCATAGTTATCATATCTGCTTCTTTTTTTTTTTTTTTTTTTTTTTTAAGGCTTTTTATTTCTTCATGGACCATTCACTATCCTCATCTTTACTGGCAAAGGAAGGAGGAAAAAGTTGCAGATCAGACAGTTCCAACTTACAACCATCAAAACAGTTCATTTCTTTCGCTTGGAAGATCTCCCAAATCATCCAAACCTTGACACATGCATCATGCATCATGCATCCACATATGAACACAATAGACTGTCCCTTTTAGGTCCCCGCAGAAACCCCAGACGTCCTCGTATATATAAATACCAAAAAAGAATGATTAGACTTGCAGAGTACATGACCATTCATATAAATTGAGAACCAATAAGTAAGACATCTAGTATTACCATACTATATGATAGAAAATACCTACGATTCAGAATGTCAGAACAGGCAGTCTCCATCCAGCTCAAGGAAGAAATTGTCAAATCTGAATTTTTAGCAAATGTCCTCTCTTTGACAGAATGAAGAAGTAAAGGATCACCCAAATCCAACTTTTCAAAGGACAATTCCAATCCTTCAAGGTTATCAACGCTTTTCTTTTCCTCTTTGAAAGTAAGCTCATACATCCCAAGCTTACCTCTATGAGAAAGTTCTTCTGATGTAGTCAAGAGGTATACGAGTTCAACTGGATGTTCTTTAGCCATTTTGCTTTTATCTAAAGGACCTTCAGTTAAAGCCTTTTCATTTCCATTGCTTCCAATTTTATAACCCATTACTTCAAAGTGAAGCAAGGTTTCATTTCCTAAACTCAATGAACTGACATTCATTCCTGTATTTAATGCAATTGCTTTGAGTTGCCCAATAAACCATGCCTGGAGAAGACTACGTTGCCGTTTTGAAATAGGAGACTGAGAAGCAGCCCATTGACTTTCACAATTAGGGGGACTACCAGAAAGAGTAGTGATTAACTCTTCATGAGTTGACCAGTCCATTATATTTGCATCATCAGTCAAACTAGTTCCCAAAGGTATGGATCTAGTTTTAAATTTTGTGTTGCTATCGAACAAACTAATGTCCTTGAGGGTCTTATCCTTCCCAGGAAACTTAAACCGGCAAGGTGAAAGACTGAATAAAGAAGCATCCTTCTTTGGATTAAGGTCGCAACTTCTTACACAAACCCCTGCAAACATTAGTAACTTACTAAATAAAAAGAATTGATAATCACAACATTGAAAGCATGGATGAACCATAAAGTATTTGAGAAAGAAAATTCAATTTGTGTGATGAGCAATGCAATACTATATAGTCATTAATCTCAAGACATAACAACAAAGCATCATATGGAACATTGTTGTCATGGAAGTTTCCCGGTGAAATAGCACCTATGCGAGGCCAAGGTACCCAAAGAAAGCGCCATATTTGAGGAAAATATGCACCATTCCATGAGCTGATTCAAGTTCCAGAAAGCCCAACTTAGAATCACACCAACCTAGAGTCTTCAAAACGAAGGCACCCAGCAATCAAGACAAAGAACAGTAAACTCACCACCTGAAACAAGACCAAAACACCAAGAACTCAATATTCAATACAAACGACCACCCCAAATGGGAAAAAACCCAAACCAACTCACCAACGAAATCCAGCGACTGCTCCCCATTGGCCCCGCACACACCCAACCCCCCCCCCCAAAAAAAAAAAAACTCTAAGATAGCAAGAACTAAAGAAGTGATGAGAAGGAAGAACCAGGAAGATTTGGATCTCTGCCCCAACAGGGAAGAAATTCTATTCCCTTGCCAAGTGACATTTTCAAATTTCAATAACTCCATCTTCCAATCATGCAGACCATTACCCCCAACCCCAATTTGTCATGGATTTTACACTTCCTCAACATAAATTTCCCCAAACTACTCAACACCTAGGACTATCATGCGAAACTTCTCACCCACCTCTACTGACCTTGTCACCAAGCTCTCGAATAATCCTCGTCTCATAAAAGATCTCCTCCAATCATCATGCACAGCTCCAGAGTCCATGGGATTAGAGTGAAACCTAATAGACATTATGCAACCTCTCCTAACTAGGACTCTGAAATATCTAGACTTATTCCTAATGATTCTAAGACTTGACATAGCAAACTTTAAAAACAGAAAAAAGGACTCAAATAACCCCACGTATCTGAACCAAACTAATCCTACTTGACCGATCTTATATTCCTAGCTCCTACTCTTAGTTTAGGCCCATAACTTATTCCTAATGATTCTAAGACTTGACATAGCAAACTTTAAAAACAGAAAAAAGGACTCAAATAACCCCACATATCTGAACCAAACTAATCCTACTTGACAGATCTTATATTCCTAGCTCCTACTCTTAGTTTAGGCCCATCAAAGTGGCCTATTACAACAAAAACTCCTTGAACCGAAGGCCCATCACATATGTAACCTAACCCAAGGTTTACTTCCACTAAAATAAGCTCACTTTTTTCATTTTCCTGCATCAAAGTGCCTGAGAGGTAGTTCTCCAAAGGATGAGTCAGACAGGCATGGAACATAGTTCATGGCTACAGCTGCTACTCACTAATCCAAATGGTGCAAAAGGAAAAGAGAGATTTATAAAACCTAGATGGATCCAGTTTATATGCCTTGTCCAAACCTAATGATGCAGTTAAGCGTTGGGCTTGAGATCTCTTCGATTTGATTCCTATTCCTTTCCTTTTTAGAGCTAGAATCAGTTTGATAGTATTTTGATTTAGATTGGATTTTTATTTTAGTTGCTATGTAGGTTAGTTTCCATTTTCAAGTAGTTTCCATTAATTGTTTGATTTTTTTCCTTGATATTAGTCATGTAATGGATGGAGGAACTCAGTTTTAGTTTTTGTAGAATTAATCTTGATTGAGAATTTTGGGTGTGACCCATGGCTATCGGATTCCCACTTTCCTCCCCCTCTGAAATCTTCTCTTTTCCCCTTCTTATCTTCTTCTTCCTCCTCCCAATCCTTTCTTATTTTTCCTGCGGTTAAATTTTCTGATCTCAGATACCCTGTTTCTGTGCGATAGATGCAGCACTACTGAAGTGCTTCAAGATCTCTTGTGTGAGATCTGTTTGGGTCGAAGCCGTGATCGAGGGAAGCCCTCACATATACGACTTGAACCCTAGACCCTTGGCTCCTATTGATTCCCCTATTGTGAGAAACAAGACCTGCAACTCTGATTACCTGAATTTGCCGCTCAGATTTGATTTCAGAGCTTCAATCTCCATAGCTGGTGGGTGAATCGAACTACTGCTGGTTACAATCAAGAAGATTAAGAGTCAAAATACTCCCTTTATAAGTTCTGGCCGATTGGGTTCTTATCGGAAGGGTAACGGCACTCGTAGACCAGCAAGCCCTCCGCTGGTTTCTGGTTCTTACGACAAGAAGAAGAAGAAGAAGAAAAGAGGTTTTTTTTTCTTTTTCTTTATTGTTTAGCACCATTATTGTTGCTTTCCCATACTACCCTCACTTTTTATTTCTTTTAATTTGTTGTCCTATTTTCTCCCTAGTCCTAAATTACCCTTTTACTAGCATATTGTAGCCTAGGCCTTTAGTTCCATCTAATAACAAGTCTGCCACTCCCTTATAAAGTTCTATTTATTTACAAAACTGCCACCTTCATTGGAAACTTCAGTTTAATTACAATTCTGCCATTTAGTTGAAACTTTATTTCAATACAACCTGTTATTGGTTATTGCCTTTATTTTATTGAGTGTCTAAGTGGGCCCTAAGCGATCCGATTTCAGTCCTTGGAATCCGGATCAGCATCAAGTCATATCAGAGTAAATTTCCCGCCCTCTCTAACCATGACAGGTCACATCACTAATGCTGAGTTGCACAAGTTGTATCGTCAGGTACTTGAGAACCAAAAGGAAACTAATGCCCAGGGTTGAGAAGAATGAGGCAAAATATGACAAGTTCATGGACGAGACTCAAGGTGCCCTCGCTAAGATTCTTGCCTTTATACAAAAGTCTGAAACGCGAGTCGATGAAGGACCATCTACACCAGCTCCTCAATTTAATGCCCTACAGATTGAAGACACACATCACCGAGTGCAACGTGATCCTGTTATACCCCAAGATGTTACCCGGCAATTTTTTGACAGAGATTATGGCATCAAAGTTGAGGTTCCAGAGTTCAGTGGTGAAAAGGGACTTATGGAATTTCTTGACTGGCTTACCAAAATTGAGAGGATTTTTGCATGTAAGTCTCTTCCAGACGAGAAAAAGTGTGAATTCATCATCACCAAGTTTATTGGGTATACATGTTCATGGTGAGATGAAGTACTGCATGCAAGGTTTGTCAGAAGACTTGGACTAGTTACCAATTGGGAGGTCATGAAGCAAATTCTGACTGAAAATTTTGTTCCTCTTAATTATGAGAAGGTAATGTTCCATAAACTGCTTAACTTGAAACAAGATAACAAGGATATGGATTCCTACACCCTTGAGTTCCACAAACTATCTTCAAGGTGTCGACTTCAGGAAACAGACCAGCAACGGGTGATGCGATATATAATGGGCTAAGTACTGAAATCCGACTCGAGTTGACTAACACTGATTTCAGGTCCGTTGATGTGGCAGTGGCTCATGAAAAGACAGCTGAAGAGAAGTCCATTTATTGGAAGGGTACGCTCAAGACTTCTTCAGTTTATAGACCTCCACCACGTATGGAGGAAAAGAAGCCTGAAGCTCGCAGAGTTGAAGAAAAAATGTCAGAGTTCAACAAGGACAGTGATGGCTTGAAGAACATCAGATGCCATTGTTGTGGCGAGAAGGATCACTACTCCAACAAGTGTCCCAACATGACTCGTTCTGTGAATGCAGTAGAGAAGCAACTGATAGAGAAGATTAAAGATGAGTCTGTTTTATATCCTTATCCCCTTGAGGAAGATGATATGTTTGACTATGGTGATGAGGATGTAGAAGCTCATTCACCTAGTCTCTCATCATTTTCAAACAGACTAGTTGACAAGGCTCCTCTTTTCAGACAGAAGGGTACTCTCCTGCACGGCTCCGACCCTACTAATGTTCATGCAGTTGTTGATACTGGGGCAGAAGCAAATTTTATATCTGGTGAGTTTGTTCGAACATACAACCTTCCACAGAAGTAGCTTTTCAAGAAGATCCACGTGTGAGATTTAGGACCCACAGCTCAAGAAAAGGCCACTATAGTTGTTCGAGTACACTTACAGTTTGGGCCGTTACAGTACCATGTCACCTGTTTGGTCACCCCATTGGCGCACTACGACATTCTTCTAGGGCGACCTTGGCAGCGACATGCAGGCATTCGCTATGATGGCGCATGAAACACCATCAAGGTGAAGCAATGAGGTCGTATATACTTAATGAGGCCACATGCATTATCAGACATGCCACGTCGTCGACTGACTCCTTCTCCAGTGACACGTCAGCCCACTCCCCATCCTCTTGGTGTTATGTTCCATCTTCTGCTTCGAGATACGTGCCACATCATCAACGAGCAACTTACAAGGGTATCTTGGGAGCACGACCTAACGCGCCGGAGTCGAGTTCTTTTAAGACCAAGAGAGTTGATGCAGTTGGGCGTTGGGCTTTGGGCGTTGGGCTTTGGGCTTGAGATATTCTCTTCGATTTGATTCCTATTCCTTTCCTTTTTAGAGCTAGAATCAGTTTGATAGTATTTTAATTTAGATTGGATTTTTATTTTAGTTGCTATGAAGATTAGTTTCCATTTTCAAGTAGTTTCCATTAATTGTTTGATTTTTTTCTTTATATTAATCATGTAATGGATGGAGGATCTCAGTTTTAGTTTTTGAAGAATTAATCTTGATTGAGAATATTGGGTGTGACCCATGGCTATTGGATTCCCAATTTCCTCCCCCTCTGAAATCTTCTCTTTTTCCCTTCTTCTCTTCTTCTTCCTCTCAATCCTTTCTTATTTTTCCTGCTGTTAAATTTTCTGATCTCAGATACCTTGTTTCTGGCCGATAGTTGGAGCACTACTGAAGTGCTTCAAGCTCTCTTGTGTGAGATCTGTTTGGGTCGAAGTTGTGATCGAAGGAAGCCCTCACATAAGCGACCTGAACCCTAGACCCTTGGCTCCTATTGATTCCCCTATTGTGAGAAACAAGACCTGCAACTCTCTGATTACCTGAATCTGCCGCTCAGATTTGATTTCAGAGTTTCAATCTCCATAGCTGGTGGGTGAATCGAACTGCTGCTGGTTACAATCAAGAAGATTAGGAGTCAAAATACTCCTTTTAAAAGTTCTGGCCGATTGGGTTCTTTTCGGAAGGGTAACGGCACTCGTAGACCAGCAAGCCCTCTGCTGGTTTCTGGTTCTTACAGCAAGAAGAAGAAGAAAAGAGGTTTTTTCTCTTTTTCTTTATTGTTTAGCACCATTATTGTTGTTTTTCCATACTACCCTCACTCTTTATTTCTTTTAATCTGCTGTCCTATTTTCTCCCTAGTCCTAAATTACCCTTTTACTAGCATATTGTAGCCTAGGCCTTTAGTTCCATCTAATTACAAGTCTGCCACTCCCTTCTAAAGTTCCATTTATTTACAAAACTGCCACCTTCATTGGAAACTTGAGTTTAATTACACTTCTGCCATTTAGTTGAAGCTTTATTTCAATACAACCTATCATTGGTTATTGCCTTTGTTTTATCGAATGTCTAAGTGGGCCCTAAGCGATCCGATTTCAGTCCTTGGGATCCGGATCTGCATCACCTAAGAATAGGTGGTTTTGGGGCACGCAATTGTGAGAAATTTAAGATGGAAAATATAGGTTAAATACATAATTACAACTGACTAAAGAAGAATTTTGTAGAGAGAACTCTTTTTGTACAGTTCTTGAGGTGTATTGCATAGCTTTTTTGGGGATTGGTGGTTGTCGAATCCATTTCATTAAAGAATGCACTCGGCTCATGTTAAAGTAAAGTACAGCAAGATAAAAACCTGGTAACAAGAAGCATATCGTGACTTGTGAGTAAAATCAATATCCGGTTCAAACAAGGTCCAATAATGAATGGGCATCATTCAAGGAAACATGCTATTAATTTATTTCTATGACCAAAATTTATTTTCTTTGGTCCTTAGCCACCATTACTTACTTGCAAATTTCTGCTCCATACAAAATCAAAACACAAAATCCAGTGATGAAGAGTACATGATATGCTAAACAAGAAATTGGAAATTGGAGCCTGTTCTGATCTGAATAAGATTCTTGCAAAACATACTTACAAGAATGTAGTTCTGCTCTTAAATACAGACGAAGGGACAGAGGAAGCATTATATGTCCTTTGGCCACTGAATCTGAAAGTAACAGATGAACAATTAAATGTCTAGAATCTTCCTTGTCAATCAGCATCTCATGGTTTTCTTCCTTTGCCACTGAACTCCATTTTTTCAGGTTATTTCTTTTTTGAGTCTTCTTATTCTGGCTTGGTGGTAATCTAGGAAATATGATAACCAGCTGAAAGTTATGAAACAATGCACTTTTAGCAGTCTCTGGATGAACAAAAACAGCAGAAGTGAGCACAACACCCAGCTCAACACCATTGACCTCACATCTGTGGACAGATATCCTTCCTGGATCTTGAACACGAAATAATGCCTTTGTCATTGATTGCTCCTTGTTTGATGATTTTATGTTAGAATCTTGGCAGGTATCCATAGTTTTCTTGCGCCTCTTTGGTGCAACTGCAACTTCAGTTCCTGGCACAAGTTGCACTACAAAACAAAACCAAAAGAATCAGTAATGACTAAGAAATAACCAACATAAAGATCAAAATATTTTCTCTACTACTGGCATGGTTTAAGGAATCAGATCAGATCAGGCAGAATCGGCTGGATTGGATTGGTATCAGCTGAGGCCGATCCCGATCCTCGGGCGATCCCATGTTGGTGGATTGGTAGGGACGAAGGGTAAAAAGGTATAAAAAAAACGTTTCTAAATGAAAACCAGGGATATTTCTGTCCGATCTAGACCGATACAGGCCGATCCCAAGACTGATTCCGGTATCTTAAACCATGGCTACTGGTGAATAGAGAGCTTTAATTGTCATGTTTTTGCTACCATAAATGCAATAAATAATGCCAGTAATATGATTCAAGATTAAGATCTTGATGCTTGATTTTACTTCTTGTCTTGAATCTTGGAATTGATGGAATGCATGCCGATCTCGTGGATCACACACGGAGAGCAGAGCCTCATCCAACACTGGGGAGACATCCACACAAGTTTAGGCTTGTGGAAGTGGGTCTTTTCCTAAGGTGATGAGTCCCTGAGTTAATCCAAATACATGATCTCTACAATCACATTGTCCCCAAACATTTTACTATATAAACACCAAAGAACTGATTTTTTTACACCATGGTATGAACTTTTTTTTTTTTTTTTTTTTTTTTTTTTGTAAAACCATGGTATGAACTTTGAAAAGAGATTTTATAAAACAACAACAACAACAACAAAACCTTATCCCAACTTAATGGGGTCCGCTACATGGAGATTCCAAGCAAGGACGAGCGCGAGGATCCATGCAAAAAGATTGACTGGTTATGGCTAATTATTGACGCACCACTACAAATCAGCCACAGGCTTATAACGGCATACTATAATAAGGTACCGGCTGTCTAACTGACGTACCATATAGATCGGTCAAGCCAAAGTGTCCTACATGCATTACATCCACCACCAAGCCAATCCATCACCCAACTTACTTTTATACAAATAATTTTAAAATACATTACAATCACAAACTTCTCGTAGCTTTTCTTCAGACAATTTTTCAGATAAATGTGAGCACCTTAGTAGAAACAATTTCCCAAATGCCATAAGGGGAAATAATATTTTTTTTTTGGGGGGTATTCAATACCACTATGAGAAAAACATGAATTTCATAATTGAAATAGAAGAAGTTCCAGGCTTAACATCTCTTTTTCTTTCTTAATAGTCAAAAGAGACATTAATCTATAGTCTATACCCTCCCATTAAAAAAAAAAAAGAAGAAGAAGAAGAAGATGCATATAGAGTATCATTGTACATCAACATGAAGTAGGATGCCATAGTATTATCTTACCTACCGATTTCACAGGAAACATTGAAACCACGAGAAACACTATGATATTGCGGCCGTGCAACCACAAGGGGAATCGCATCCCTTCATACACAATACCAACCTGCATATGGTAAAAGGAAGCTTCTGTGAAGTTTCTCATGTTTGCAGCATAAATGAAAATAAACAATTTGAAGAAGATAAATTATCTGATTCGTAAAATCAAATCAGAAAAAGAAGAGGGAAAGGAAAATCTGCTCAACATGAACATCTATACAGCTTGCCCATTAAACCATGAGTGTAGAGATCCATTTATTATCCAAAACAATAGCCATAGTCCATTAATTAAAAATAATCAGATTACAGAAATATGCATTGACCATGACTTTACCAATTCTAATTGACCTCTGTTTTTAGACTAAGCATTTTACACCTTTAAGACAACTTCCTTAATTAAACAACTAGATATCCTCTTAGAATAAATCAACAAACAAAAGAAAACTAACCGAAAGGTGCAAAATGTAAGTAACAAAATCCACTTAAACTTGATTTCTTTAAGACTCTCCTTTACCAAAAAGTCAAATAGGAGAACTAAACATCTGAAATGGCCCCAACATTCAAATGAGTTGAATAAAAAGAGGGGTGCAAGTTTGGCCCAGCAAGCCTGAGCCCACCCAAAGCCAAAGAAAATCGAGAGCAAACCTCTATATGATACAAGAGACACCCAACTGAATTGAGCAGTACCTAACAGTTAAATAACGCTATTAAAGATCGATTTGGCCACTGGTACTGCATAAATCAGTTGATAAACCGAATTTGAGGTACCTGTTTCAAAATAGCCGCCTCTGCAAGCTCCGAGTTGAGCTCCAAAACCTCCCAATCATCCTCAGTATTGGGCTCTATCATAACTAATGTAGCTTTCGGCAAGTTAGAAATGGCTCTCACTTGCACCATCAAATGATCTGGTAGAGATATGCACTCAGCTAATTGTTGAGCAACCTGGATCAAAGGCATAGAAAATTTCAATCAAATACAAGAGAGTGAGTAATAAGGAAAACAAACCATAAATAACTGAAATGGGTAAGGGCATGTGATGCAAACCAAAAGATTAGAACACAACCTATGTACACCCAAATTTGGGTCTTATGAGAAATTTATGTTGGCAGTCACTAATAGTCTGTACATGTTTTATACAGAAACTATGAGGTCATTAATTTTCAGAAACTCCAATAAATTATCTATTATATATTGGTACAACAATACATTATATATTAAAGAAATCTTAATGTTCAGCCATGAAGGTTACGAATTCATCCAAATGTCAAAAGTTGCAATGGCAGACAGATAGGTTTGGAAGGACACCCATCATTGGTCCAGTTTCAGGAGCAAATGAAAAAGGAGAGGGGCTCAAAGTTACAAACATGTCATCTTGTTATTATGGAATCTACAAGCAGTTCGTAATTTCATTATCACTTTCACTATAATTCAGAGCACTAATCGCGTTTTAAATGAATAATTCAAGTGGAACTACAGTACCTCAATCGCTGAAGAACTCGAAGCGGAGCCAGACCAGGATACGTGCCAGGAACGGTTGTCGGTAGAACGGAGCTCAAGCGCGAGAAGAGAAGGGAGAAAGCCTCCACGAGTGGATTGAAGGGTTTGGATGAATGAGATAGGGAGAGAGACGAAGCAGCTCTCAATCCCTGCCGCGGCCTTCACCTCAAACTCCATGTTGAAATGTTTATCGGAGCTTCTGACACTCCCAATCCATCGAATAAGGATTGATGCCTTAGTTTTAATTGAGAGAGAGAGAGAGAGATGCGAATTGCGGTTAACCTACGCACCCGCTCTCTGCGACGATGTGGCAGTTTACGGGAAGCGGATAAAGCGAGCGTAACTGAAATTTTTGTGTCTCGAGTCTCGAGGTTTACTATTGCATCATCGCTGCGTTGAAAGTCAGCGTGGCCCCTGCACATTGCGGAGCAGCGTATCTGCTTTCATGAGGGCAGACTGGTCATTTCACCTCCTACACTCCCACAGGATATCTGCCACCCCCTGGCTCCGGCTAGGTTGAATGACTGATACGTAGAAATGGTGATCGAACCACGAATGAATATAAGGGTAGGGGCATACGGGCCAAATGAAGGTATGGGAGATTCCATCTTACCGTGTTTGCTCAAAGAACCCTTTCTCATATAAAAATCAATAGCATGCTAATTGGTTCTAAGGAAAGATAGGTATACCGCCCACATGCCATACACTAGCAAACACTGAATGGTCCTACCCCTCCTGTATGATACCCCATCTCGTGTCCCCATTGGTGTGGCATGCCTATCCCTCTCCGATGGTTTTATTAACATGGTTCTTGTAACTTATGATAATAAGGGAATCTTTGAAATATAAATTCTATTCTTTATTTAAGAGAGGGATTTTTACATGGTCAATTTGGGGGATGAATTTCCACGCCACACCAATGGTTGTGGGCTTGTAGTAAGAAAGTTATTCCCTTTTTATTTTATTTACAATAGGGTCAAAGACAAGCTTACTTGATTTCTTGAAATGGATGAGAAGCCTACTATACTCTCCAGTCATAAATCTCCTTTCTAAGAATACATTTTGATTTCTTTGATAATGTTTCCATCAACATTTTTACTCCGATAATTAAAGAATTTAGAGAAAATTGCATTGCCACCCCCTGAACTTCGGTCGTTATTCAACGCCACCCCCTGTACTTTTAGAAACGTCAAAGCCACCCCCTAAAAATTCAAAAATTTTCAAATCGGGCCCTGCCGTTAGCCAACCGTGAGAAATGAATGAAAACCGGTTAGTTTTTTTCTAATATACCCAAAATACCCCCACCCTGAGTGAGAGGACAATATTGCCCTCTCCCTTATTTCCTATCTTCTAAACCCATACCCATCTCACATCTCTCCTCTCTCATCTCTCATCTCTCATCTCACTGCTCACTCCTCTCACTCACTCGGTCGGACAAGAAGACGAAGACCCACCGGCGTCCCATTCTACCCTCCTCTGGCGTGCGATTCTCCCCTCCTCCGGCGTGCGATTCTCCCCTCCTCCGGCGTGCGATTATACCCTCCTACGGCGTCCGATTCTACCCTCCTCCGGTGTGCGATTCTACCCTCCTACGGCGTCCGATTCTACCCTCCTCCGACGTGCGATTCTACCCTCCTACGGCATCCGATTCTACCCTCCTCCGGCGTGCGATTCTACCCTCCTACGGCATCCCATTCTACCCTCCTCCGGCGTGCGATTCTCCCCTCCTACGGCGTCCGAACCTCTATCCCAAGGTATGTAGGGTTCGGTTTCTTCTTCTTCCTTTCTAATTTAGGGTTCTTCTTGTCAAGTTAATCTAGGGTTTATGCACTTTGGAGTGGGGAAAAAAAAAAGTAAATTTTTTTCTTGGAGCTCTTTGGAAGAAGACCTGTGAAATGTTTGTTATATGCAGTGAAATGTGTTTGGATTGTCGTTCCAAGTTTTCTCTCCCTTACTCTTTAGGTAATTTTAACAAACAGTCTGATAGAAAATGTATTAGGTATCAATTGGTTTTCTTTTAACTATAAAAAAATTCTGAAAACCATTTCTCGGCCGTGGTAAGATACATTGAAAGTGGGTGCCCATTGCCCTCACAGGTCTTCTTTATCATGTGCTTGCCCTCTGTTATCTTCTCTATCATGTGCTTGCCCTCTGTTATTCCTCCTAGCGAAAGACCCATTGCCCTCTGTTATCTTCTCTATCATGTGCTTGCTGCTCACAAGCTTCTCTGAAAACGTGTCTATCGAAATGCCCTTGTATTCCATTTTTGAGCTCTACTACAATGGCCCTATACAACTGAAAGCATTTTCAATGCACCAATTATGTTATTTCATTTTGGAGCTCTAAAACATTGCCAAACCTTCTCTGTGGTTATCTGAATGCCCTCCAGGTAGCATGATCAGAACTGAATTTTTTTGGCACCAACCAAGGGAACTTGACACTGTTCAGTGTGTAAGAACCTTACCAGTAGGGTTAACAATACCCTGATCCAATAGGAAACCATAGTAGAAGTAATAATTTCTTGTTGTAGTCTTCCTAGAACCAAATGGAACTTCCATTGGTTCCCCCCCCCTCTTTTTTTCTCTTTCTTCTAACCTTTAAGGTAAGTATGTGACCCATTCATATCAGCTTAATGTGTGATCAAGTAGCATATCTGTGAATTAGTCTTCAATCATCTAGAGGTTTTATAGTTCCTGCATCAGAGGTTCACGATTTCTATCGACTTACGTTCTGTTGCTGCTGTAAAACATATTCTCTCCCTCTCTTGAACACGATATATTATCTTATTATACGGCCGGATAGAGAGGGCAAAATGACAACCTCATCCCTCAAGAAAGTTAGAAAAGATCAATTATTTATGTTAAGTGTGGATTGATGATTTAACCAGATTATTTTGTTATGAGAAAATATATGGGAAAATAGTTGTTATTTGAAAATTACTATGATTAGGTTCTCTGTATTATGCATTGCTATGATTGGTCCTTGATTTTGATTTGGAAATTTCTTTTTTGGATGTATAAATGCTTTGACTTGTATATTATCTAAAATCTTTGATGAAAAGTTTACCATTCTAATGAGTATTAAGTAATGTTACTGATTTTCTCTGTTTTCACATTTTTTTTTTAGCAATGAATGTTAAGTGTGCTATTGAATACCATTGGAGTGGGAAGACTATAGTTAAAATTGTTGATCCAGACTTATATGGCTACTTGGACATGGTGTATGACATCTACAATGAACTCATCACACATGTGCCTGTGGGTCATAATGTAGTTTTCCAAGCGAAGTGTATACTACCAAACAATGAGATAAAGGAGGTAAAAGATGATCCATCAGTGTATGAGTTGTTTGGCTTGCATAGTTGTGATATGATAAATATATATGTGGATGACATTATTCACAGCAAGTCTGCAACCGATGAATTTACAGTTAACCGGTTCCCTAGCAGTTTGGTTAATGATAGAGATGGTGAACTTGAGGTTGAACCTAGTGGACAATGTCAACAGGCTCTACAACCATATGGTGATGGTCCTGGTAAGAGCAAGGGAAAAATAGCTGTGTGTAGAGCTACTACTGATGCTAATAGTAGTGGAAGTGGAAGTGCTACTGCTTGTGCTACAGCTACTGCTAGGGGAGGTAAAGATACCAAGACCATTGCAAGGTGTGTGAGCATTGCTACTTCTAGTGGAAGAGCTAGTAGCAGAAGTGAAGCTACTGGTAAGAGACTTAGAGTGTCTGATGAGGTTGTCAGGGCTATTAGCAACAGCAATGCATGTTTGGATGACTCTATGGTTGGATCTGATGAAGAGTGGAAAATTGGCAGCGAAGACGAGTGGGATGATGAAAGTGAAAAAGAAGATGGTCAGAATGACTCTGAATCTACAGAGAATGATGGGTATGGGAAAAATGATGAGGATCCAATTGATGATGACCTATCTGGATATGAATCTGGAGAGTATTATGGCAAATTTGGTGAACAGAACTATGTGGGTGAAGGTGGCAAGGTGAAGATTGCTGAAGGTAATGTATATGGAAATGTGCACCATTTCAGGGAAGCTTTGAGAGAGTATATACTACAAGAGGGGTTTGATATTATCAGACTGAAAAATGAACAAACTAGAGTTACAGTTATATGCAGAGCACCAAATTGTTCATGGAGATTACATGCTTCACCTATATCAGATGGTATCACCTACATGGTAAAGACATATAACCCAGTTCATACATGTATTAAGGCAACCAAGAACAATTCTGCTACATCTAGATGGATAGCAATGAAACTTCTTCAACAACTGAAGGTTCAACCAGAAATGAAAATAGAGACCATGGCTGATCACATGCAGAAAACATACGGTCTTCAGTTCCACTATACCAAGCTGTATAGGGCACGTAGGATTGCCCTAGAGATTAATGAAGGAAGCCATTTCACATCATATGCAAAACTACCTGCTTATGGTAGGTTGGTACTCCAGAATGATGTTGGGAGTATTTTTAAGCTACAGTTTGAGAACAGGAACCGTATGTCAGATAGTCCGATTTTTAAAAGATTGTTTGTCTGTTTTGATGCTTGCAAGAAGGGTTTCTTAAGAGGATGTAGACCGTTCATTGGTCTTGATGGCTACCACCTCAAGGGCCGGTATGGAGGGGTACTGTTGAGTGCAATATCTTGTTATGGGAACAATGGTATTTTTCCTATTGCATATGGTGTAGTTGAAGTTGAGTGTAAGGATAGTTGGACGTGGTTTTTGGATAATTTACGAGATGCTCTACTCGATGACAGTGATGATATGTCACTCACATTCATGTCAGACAGACAGAAGGTATAGGGGCATATACTTTTCTGTCTCTTTTTTTCTTTTTTTCATTTTTTATATGTATTTTGAATTACTCATTTACATGTCATAACATTTGAACATATGTGTTGTATAGGGGCTGTCAGTTGTGATTTCCACAATCTTCCCTTATGCTCACCAAAGAATTTGCAGTAGGCATCTATATCAAAACCTGAAGGCAAAGCACCCTGGTATGCTATTGAGGCTACATTTTTGGGCTGCCTCACAAGCTTCAAGCTTCAATTGAACTTCAGTTTCNAAGACCATTGCAAGGTGTGTGAGCATTGCTACTTCTAGTGGAAGAGCTAGTAGCAGAAGTGAAGCTACTGGTAAGAGGCTGAGAGTGTCTGATGAGGTTGTCAGGGCTATTAGCAACAACAATGCATGTTCGGATGACTCTATGGTTGGATCTGATGAAGAGTGGAAAATTGGCAGCGAAGACGAGTGGGATGATGAAAGTGAAAAAGAAGATGGTCAGAATGACTCTGAATCTACAGAGAATGATGGGTATGGGAAAAATGATGAGGATCCAATTGATGATGACCTATCTGGATATGAATCTGGAGAGTATTATGGCAAATTTGGTGAACAGAACTATGTGGGTGAAGGTAGCAAGGTGAAGATTGCTGAAGGTAATGTATATGGAAATGTGCACCATTTCAGGGAAGCTTTGAGAGAGTATATACTACAAGAGGGGTTTGATATTATCAGACTGAAAAATGAACAAACTAGAGTTACAGTTATATGCAGAGCACCAAATTGTTCATGGAGATTACATGCTTCACCTATATCAGATGGTATCACCTACATGGTAAAGACATATAACCCAGTTCATACATGTATTAAGGCAACCAAGAACAAGTCTGCTACATCTAGATGGATAGCAATGAAACTTCTTCAACAACTGAAGGTTCAACCAGAAATGAAAATAGAGACCATGGCTGATCACATGCAGAAAACATACGGTCTTCAGTTCCACTATACCAAGCTGTATAGGGCACGTAGGATTGCCCTAGAGATTAATGAAGGAAGCCATTCCACATCATATGCAAAACTACCTGCTTATGGTAGGTTGGTACTTCAGAATGATGTTGGGAGTATTTTTAAGCTACAGTTTGAGAATAGGAATCGTATGTCAGATAATCCGATTTTTAAAAGATTGTTTGTCTGTTTTGATGCTTGCAAGAAGGGTTTCTTAAGAGGATGTAGACCGTTCATTGGTCTTGATGGCTGCCACCTCAAGGGCCGGTATGGAGGGGTACTGTTGAGTGCAATATCTGTTGATAGGAACAATGGTATTTTTCCTATTGCATATGGTGTAGTTGAAGTTGAGTGTAAGGATAGCTAGATGTGGTTTTTGGATAATTTACGAGATGCTCTACTCGATGAAAGTGATGATATGTCACTCACATTCATGTCAGACAGACAGAAGGTATAGGGGCATATACTTTTCTGTCTCTTTTTTTTCTTTTTTCATTTTTTATATGTATTTTGAATTACTCATTTACATATCATAACATTTGAACATATGTGTTGTATAGGGGCTGTTAGTTGTGATTTCCACAATCTTCCCTTATGCTCACCAAAGAATTTGCAGTAGGAATCTATATCAAAACCTGAAGGCAAAGCACCCTGGTATGCTATTGAGGCTACATTTTTGGGCTGCCTCACAAGCTTCAACTGAACTTCAGTTTCAAAAGGAAATGAATAGCATCAAGGAGATTAAGGAAAATGCATACATGTATTTGAATGAAACCCCCTCGAGGATGTGGTCAAGGCATGCCTTTGATGTAGGAGCAAGAAGTGACCATATAACGAACAATATGACTGAGTCATTTAATCAATGGATTGGAGACTTAAGGAGCAAACCCATTCTCACATTGGTTGATCACCTAAGGGTGAAAATAATGGGTAGGCTGCATAGAAGGTATGAGAAGGCAACCATGTGGGAGGGTAAAGTAACACCAAGGGTTATGGTGAAGTTGAACAAGGTTCAGCAAGAAGCAAGGCATTGCAGGTGTCAACCGGCAGGTGAAGGTCAATTTGAGGTCTTAGACAGATTTGGCAACAGATTTGTGGTTAATTTGAACCATTACATATGTGATTATAGAGTTTGGGAAGGCACTGGTATACCTTGTCTCCATGCTGCAGCTTCTATATCATACATAAGGGGAGAGTTGGTCAACTATTGTGATCCATTTTTCAGTATTGAAAAATACTTGGATACATATAAAGAGATGATCCATCCACTTCCAGATTTGGCAGTATTGAAGGATGATGCTCCTAATGAGAGAGTACTAGCATCAAGTCTGAAGAGGTTACCAGGTAGACCTCACAAAATCAGGAAAAGAGAAGCAGGAGAAGCACTTCCTTCAGATTTCAGGAAGAGATCATCATCAATTAGGTGTGACATCTGCAAGAAGGAAGGACACAATAGGAGGACATGCCCGAGGGCTAGAGATGCTAAGCAGGATGGATGTACTAGTAAAAAGAAGAATATAAAGGTAAATGCAATTCACTTTATTTATTTAGTTGAAACTTGTTTAATAAAAATCTCATGCTTATTTGTTGTTGTGTAAGAGAAACATAAAGGAGAGAGTGAAGATGGAGTCAACACATCTCAACGACTAACTAGATCACAAGCATCTATGTCTAGCACAGTGGGATGTTTACAAGACAAGGTATTGACCAAGCAAAAGACCAATCGAGCAAAGAGGACAGCAAGGGAGAGGGAGAAGAAATGAAGTACAAGCAATCTGGATGTTTCAATTTAGAGCAAGAGAACAATATTGTATAAATTTACTTTTTTATGACCTTAAGACAGTTGGATCCATCAGTGTATGGTTTTGGATGGGTTTGGTTTTGTGTTAAGATCTATTTCTATTTCACACTATTTGTTGTTGTGTATGGTATAAGTTGTGATGAAAACAGGAATTTGAACCTCTTGGTGCTTCAGGGATATGTTTTGGATTTTTTTTATATGGTTTATATTGTGATAAAAACAGGAATTTGAATCTCTTGGTGCTTCAGGGATATGTTTTGGATTTTTTTTATAAGGTTTATATTGTGATGAAAACAGGAATTTGAACCTCTTGGTGCTTCAGGGATATGTTTTGGATTTTTTTTATATGGCTTATATTGTGATGAAAACAGGAGTTTGAACCTCTTGGTGCTTCAGGGAAATGTTTTGGATTTTTTTTATATGGTTTATATTGTGATGAAAACAGGAATTTGAACCTCTTGGTGCTTCAAGGATATGTTTTGGATTTTTTTTATATGGTTTATATTGTGATGAAAACAGGAGTTTGAACCTCTTGGTGCTTCAGGGATATGTTTTGGATTTTTTTTTATATGATATTTACATGTATTAAATGTCATTTTATAGCCAAAATGCTGCCCGTTTACAGTCAAAATGCTACCCGTTTTGAGTCAAAATGCTGCCCGTTTGTTGTCGAAACTTATCACAATGTTAGCACTCTCTCCATCAAAATGATACCCATTCAATTTTGAGGGTCATGATTAATCAATAACTTAGTCATAAGAACAGTGAGAATGAACGATTTCATTTAGTTCAGATTCTTACATACTTGACACAACTTCATATTAATGCTTGTAAAGTCATTTTTTAACACATAGCACTAAACACACCACCATAAGCACACCAATTACAATTTTCATCGTTCTCTATGCTTTCTCTAAATACTTAATTCTTTTCTTCAAGCCACGAATATCTTCTTTCATCTGTTGACTTTGGATTCTTTCACCAACAACTGCTTCTAAATTAGTTGCAGGGGATGACAAAAGTCTTGGTGCAGTTATAGGTTCACACCATGAGAAGTATCGACAACCTCTTGGTGCTTCAGGGCAACAGTAGTACAACATATTTGGGTGCGAACTAGACTCTGAAATTCGCACCAATGCCCTTTTGGGTTCAGGACATTTGCATCTAACATTCACAAACCTTAACCCACTTTGACTACTGTCATTGACACTCGCAGTAGACATCGGTTATCTGCAAATTAAACATGGTAAAAGTGGATTATTATTACTTAGCATCAAGATTATGAGAAACGCTCAAACACAGGGAACACAAGTCATAGATATTTCCTCAAAGAAAACCCTGAAACTTACAATGTAACTTCACCAGCCTCTTCAAAGCTCTACAAAGCAACAGAAACAACCATATTCATCAGCAGTCAAGCTATTGGAAACAGAACAAATTAAATGACAAAGCAGATTTTACTATGATGGCAAAAGTGATAGTAATTTTACTTGGCTTGTGAATTAACCAACTGGCTGCTTGAATTACAATTGGGGATGCTTTCATTTTAGCTCTAAGATAAAACAATCACTGATCAAAGTCTGATTATGCGAAGACTTTGATCATTTGGGTGAGCAAAAATGACAACCCATCTCAACAACAATGGTCTTATACTTCAACATCAGGTAATTTTACTAACATAATGGTAGTACGCTAATTTAAAGTCTAAAAGAAGTCCATGCCAATGACAACATTGTTAAAACCTACTTTTTTTGGCTATTTTCCAAATAGAGGGAGATTTGGAAGAAACCCTTCTAGTTGGTGATCTTGGCATCTTACAAACTTTTTTCTTGATGTGTGATTTGAGTTTCTCCCATTTTGTTGATAAATTTCTCTTTTACTATCAAAAATGCTTCAGAGAAACAAACTAAAATATGTTCAAATGATTGGACTTCAGTTATTATATTTCCAGTGATAACAAACTTCTCATTATGTAGGCATATCATGGGAAATAGGCTTTTTGTATTATGGTTTTGTAATCACTTGCCATAGCCATAATCCATTCGTCGAATACATGTCGGGCATAGGGTTCTCTATTGTCTTGGGATCTCGTCTAGTGGAATGCAGAGTCAAGCATTCCTGCTAATCAAACACATGGACTTGAGGATAAATTGGTTGGAAAATGGTTGAAGATGGGGAAGAAGGCTAAGAACAGGTTCGAATAAGCCAACGATGTATGATTATCCAGGGGTTAATGGGAGGTGCTCACATGAGCTTATAGCTGATACTGTGGCAGTTCACAGGCTTAAGAGATGTGATCAATGGTAGTATGTACTAAAATTCTTCAATGTCACCAAGGGGTTTCAACCTTCAAAACTATACAATGGTATATTAACTTGACAAGAAGAACCCTAAATTAGAAAGGAAGAAGAAGAAACCGAACCCTACATACCTTGGGATAGAGGTTCGGACGCCGGAGGAGGGTAGAATCGGAAGCCGGAGGAGGGTAGAATCCACGCCGGAGGAGGGGAGAATCGCACGCCGGAGGAGGGTAGAATGGGACACCGTAGGAGGGTATAATCGCATGCCGGAGGAGGGTAGAATCGCACGCCGGAGGAGGGTAGAATCGCACGCCATAGGAGAGTATAATCGCACGTCGGAGGACGGGAGAATCGCACACCGGAGGAGGGGAGAATCGCGTTGCAGGTGGGTCTTCGTCTTCTTGTCCGGCCGAGTGAGTGAGAGGAGTGAGCAGTGAGATGAGAGATGAGAGATGAGAGAGGCGAGATGTGATGAGGGTATGGGTTTAGAAGATAGGAAATAAAGGAGAGGGCAATATTGTCCTCTCACTCAGGGTGGGGGTATTTTGGGTATATTAGAAAAAAACTTACCGGTTTTCATTCATTTCTCACGGTCGGCTAACGGCAGGGACCGATTTGAAATTTTTTGAATTTTTAGGGGGTGGCTTTGACGTTTCGAAAAGTACAGGAGGTGGCGTTGAATAACGACCGAAGTTCAGGGGGTGGCAATGCAATTTTCTCTAAATTTAAATAAGGGAGTATCAAAATGACACCTCTATAAGTGTACTTAAAGTTTGTCACATTTTTCTTTTAACTACTCCATTGTCTTATACACAATAGTTTTTAGAGATACGAGTATAAATAGTTCTTAATAATAATTTAAAAGAGACATATCATTATGCCATTATCAAAGATGTCATTGTCAAAAATACTTTTCAGGTATACATATGAAATGACACTATTACATACCTTCATTGGAAAAAGATTATCACAATAAAAAAAATAAAGGTTTCAAATTATTTGATACATTGAGAGGTATCAAATAATAAAGTCCATTTAAATAAACAACTCTATCGTGTAAGCGACATATTTTTTATGAGAAAGAAAGAAGAAGACTTAGAGATTTTTTATGACAATAAAAAGAGAAGACTTATTCGATGGTGTATGATTGAAAATTTCTAATGATAATATGATTATATTTATTTTTTTACTATTCTAATAAAATATGGGGAGAGAAAAGACATGCTACTCACATATATTGAATCTCTTATGCTAATCCAATGAGTGCATAGGACAGAGTGTCTCACAGTTCATATACAAGGGGGCCATATGGTCAGGGAGGAGAGAGAGTGTGAGAAAATTATACACATCACACATGTTCATTCTTTTTCCATAAGATATTTATGTAAAAGTTACTTTAAAATGGAAGGCCTAATAAGCTTATCAAGATGGCCATCCAATTTTAGCCATATGACAGAACGATGTGAAATTTTTTACCTTTATATAGATAGGTCCAAGGTTGAATCAGCCACACGTCAAATATAATTCATGACATAATTCAATCAAATATCCTTTCATGTATTCCAGTGCACTCTCTATTTTTAAGTCATTCATTTATACCATATTATGGCCGATAGAGTTTCAAAGTTTTATTTTGCCATTGTTTGGGCTGAAATGTAATAAATATTCTACCGAAAAAAAAAAAAGATGCTAAAAACCTTTGAGGCCTACACGTTTATAAAATTGAGGCTCTATTTGATCTATGACATGGCACACAAATCTGGGATATCAAGACAAGTTTATCAAGTTGACCCGTTCTGAGAAACTTAGATCAAATATTAATTATTGAAATGTTATTTTATTAAAAAGACTAGGTCATATACCTTTAAATAGTATAAATTATAAATTATAAACACTATTTAAAAAAATATTATACACACTATTCTATATTTTTTGTGAAGGATGAGGAGAATATGTTTTTGGCACGATAGATATTGACCATTGTACATCTTCATGTGGTAAAAAACATGTATTGTTATTTTTTAAAGCATTATGGTATTTGGTTTCACCTTGGACTCAACCCTTTATCTCTATCTTTTTAATTATATTTCATCCGAGTGTCGATCCTCTTCAATCACTTAAAAGTAGTGGATAAACAAAACCAAAAGGAAAGTTATAAAGATTTAAAGAAGAGGAACATGTTCTAATAGATCAAAGATGTGATGACTTGAATAAGCAACACATATATTTAAAAAGTATAAAAAGACAATTGATGATTGAATGCAATCTTTGTTTGTCCTGATCACACATTATAAGAATACATGATCAAAATAAAATATTTATAGATTATATTGTAGCAATACTTCAAAGAGGCTTGTTGCAGTAGATTAAAACTTGGGAATAGTGTAGAGCAAGCAAGTAAAGAGCAAAAAGATTTTTTACTTGCATATTTTAAAAGCTTAGAAGATATTCTTCGAAATTATCAGAAATTTTAAAAGAATAATTCATCAAAGAAATTGGTAATGATATTCTTCAAGAAGATACAAGTTCTATTCTTCAAAATTAAAATTATGTAGTATTTGACTATCTTGAAACATCTTTTAAGTCATTCCTTGGGTAGGAATTCTTTGTTGATTTCTTAATATCGATTCTCCCATTCTAGGATATTACGGAGCTGATGAAGTATCTTCTTGTCTAGAAGATTTCTCCATAGTAATCCAGGGTTGTTTAACCTCTTTATTGACATAATAAACGTTTGTCTATCTTGGGTTCCTACAGCTTAGTACCTTTTATATGTTTTAACTATTGAATATTAACAAATAAAATTATGCCATCTGATTTTTTGGATTTTCTCACCTTTTTTATAGTTAAGAAAATTTTGAACAGCTTGATTATCTGTTCTTATTAGAAAATAAATATGAATAATTTAATTTCATTTTTATAGTTAAAAGCTCTTTCTCATATGTGATATATTTTAGTTCATTTAGTTTAATTTTTTCTGAATTATATCTACATAGTAGTTCATTATTTTAATCTTATCTCCTCAATATTCATTACTTATATCTGTTTCTAGGATCAATCTATCTCCTTCTTTAATAAAATAAATTATATATATATATATATATCTTTTATTTCAAATTTAATTTTCTGACCAACTCTAAATTTTCAATTGTCTAGATGAAATCTTTATTTTATTTTTTTTAAGTTTTTCTTGTAATCATTTTTCCTTTTTAGAAAATACTTTAGTTCCTAAAATAATTTTATAGTTGTATTTTGTTGGATATTTGGACATTAGATGTGTGTCTATTAAACCCATTTTAATGAGATTAAAGTGTTCATTAGTTATAACTTTATATTATATATGTAATTGTTCAAGAGTACTATTTGTCTACTCACAACTATGGATAGAGTGGGCTCTATTTATAGAATTACCACATTGTATGTTTCCCCAATAAAAATTGGTATAGAAATATAAATGTGGGCACTTATGTTTATTGAAAATTGATCCATAGCAATTCCTGAATGATTTATTGCTAAGTATCTGGGAAAAGAATTTTTTGGTAGTTTCTTTTTCTTATACCTAAGAGGTACTTACTATTGCATTTGTGTTTTATGCGTCCATGGTGTGCTGGCAGTTGATGTTTACTACTGGGATTGATTACACACCAACCATTTTGCTATATAAATGGTAATAGAGTGACACTTAATAAGGTTTCCACTGATGTGAGAACATTTGGGTGTGTAACCCTGGCTTGGAAGGGCACACACACTTGTCCTCCATCTCATCTCTTGGGGAAAACAAAAGACGATTTTATATGAGTTGCTACATGAAATAGGGTCTAGCATCCACAAAAAAACAAAGATTGACTCCATGACCACCCAGCAGAGGAATTGGTCAAACCATGGTATGAGTAAGTATGATACCCAAGAATACGAAAAGTACCAGACCCGCCTGGGAGATCGGTGAAGTGTTCCCACTAAGAATACAATTAGTACTAGGGTGTTTGGGAGATCGGTAAGGGTGTACAAACTTTAATATCACATCATCTAGGGGGAGATTACTGGGCTAGTTAAGAGCCTCTAGCCTCTGTAACATGGTACAATGTGTTTTAAAGTCTTGAAGCCCATAGGCCAAAGAAGATAATAATGTGCCAAGGTTAATGGGACCGAGGAATTACAGATGATATCAGAGCAGACCATGACAGTGTATGGGGACACAACGGGGATGCTGTACTAATAGAGGGAAAGATTGTGACACCCAAGAATACGACAAGTACCATACTAGCCTAGGAGATCGGTGAGGTGTCTCAACCAAGAATATGACTAGTACCAAGGTATTTGGGAGATCGGTAGGAGTGTACAAACTATAGTCCCACATCGCCTTAGGGGAGATTACTAGGCTAGTTGATAAGACCCAAAAATACGGTAAGTACCAGGGGGTTTGGAAGATTGATGAGGGTGTGCAAACTTTAGTTCCACATTACCTAGGGAAAGATTACTGAGCTAGTTAATAACCTCTAACCTCCTTAATATGGCACAACGCATTTTAAAATCTTGAGGACCATGGGCCAAAGAGGACAATATTGTCCAAGATTAACACTCTAGCCTCCTTAACATGGTACAATGTGTTTTAAAGTCTTGAGGCCCATGGGCCAAAGAGGATAATATTGTGACAAGGTTAATGAGGCCGAGACATTATAGTAAGGGTCCATGGAAGGTGTTAGGCACCTTTATACCCCCAATGCAAATTGATCATCCTATTACTTGGCTACAAATTAATCTATCATATACTTAACATGTATGCTACAAAAAGAAATAGAAGATTGAAAATAAGAGATGAAATTTAAGAGATACATACACGTAGATAGGGATGCAAAACAAAGGTTAGTATGTTGAAGAATATACGAGACAAGACCATGTGCTATTAGGCAACGTGAGATGAACATGAGATATGAAAGAAGACTAAACATGTTGCTTATAATAAGAAAACAAGAAAAAGTCCATGGAAATTTGTGTGAAACGAAAAACAATAAAATTATAAAAATGCCCTTGAGGCATAAACAAGCTTCGAAAAAATTTAGTAAAAAATCCCTAAAAAAAAAAAAGAAAGGGTTCTAAAATGAGAACAACGACAACAACTTGATAAATACACATCATAAAGCAAACATACCATCACATCCCTATCATGTGCAAAAAACCAAGATAGATGATGTATTTTATGAGAATACACCACCACCATCATGGAATAACAACATAAATATGGATGGTACAAATACTTAGAAAATGTATGATCACACACCCTTTAGGAGATGCATAAATAGGCAAAGAAAATAATGATGAAAACAATAAAGCAAGCAAAGAAGACCCACTATGGAGGAAAAACCCAAATAGAAAATCTAAGAAAGATAGAAAAAAAGTCCAGAGGCTGCTCTAGACTCAAGAGAGAAGCTTCAACTCGAATTTACACTTGCCCAAGCACTTAGGGATTCAAAACTTGCTCTTTTGAATCAACTCTAGTCAAGGAGAGACTCAATATACTGAAAGATAGTCCAAAAGATCATTTTTTCAATACAGAAAATCCTATATTTGTAAACTATAGAGGGATCAAAACCCCCTTTCACATGTTTTAGGGTTTAGGGAAACCATCTAAACCATTCGCAAAGCATCCAAGATTGTATCATGTCATCATTTGTATAAAATAGGGCTGCAAACTTGACCAAACTCTATCCAAATTGTGGGAGGTGTTAATCACATCCATAGGACATCTTAAAAGCTCGGTAATGAACATAAATAAGTTCCCAACAAATCCGAGGAAGAAGAGTCATCATATACATGAAATTACTCGATAATCGACATTGACAGGCCATCTATCGGCATCAAGACCAGGGAGCATCAATGTCGACCTGGGCCATGTCTGTGTCTAACAGAGGCTTCTGAGTGTCGACGGAAGAGAGGATCTCAGTTAACATCCACATGATACTATTCGGCACATCACTAAAGGGAGTTGACATTGACATACCTAGTTCTCGACGTCAACATGATCTATTTCCAATATCGATTCGTATAAGAGTATATTTTATACACTTTTGTCCTCTATAAGATGTTCCAAGACCATACCTGGGGGTTTTGCAAGTACCACCATATACGGTTGTCATCTTATCTTGCTATTTGCATATGTAAGACTCTATGGAGAGCTTGAGCAGATATAGCTGCCTATAGGCTGGCTATAATCCACTGGGGAAAGGAGAGACATGTATTCTCGTTCCGATCATACTAAAGTTGCATCGTTACTAGGGAAGATCTCTTCAACCTGTCAACCATGGGTCTATTGGGGATTGGATGTATAAAATCCTTGATCCTCCACTAGGGTTTCCGTGAGACTTTTGGCTCACTGGGGAGATCATATAGGCATGTTCTTCTAAAAAAGAGTGTCTTTTACTAGTTATATGGAGATGGGCCTAGGCACATCATCCATGATCCACTATACTTGGGCCTTCACAAGTAGAAATCAAAATTGAAATAGAGGGTAGTTGATGGATGGCCCTTGAGTTAGTCACGGTTTTTTTTTTTTTTTTTTTACTCATTATTTTTACTAGCATTGAATTGATTTCTTGCGGCCTAGGGTCGTCATAGGGTCGTCATTGAATTTGAGGCCATTATGAGTGGGGGCATTCCTTCTCAGATTGTTCTTGTGGTTTCCCCTACCCATGGTGCTATTGTTGTTGTCTTTGATTCTAATACTGCCCCTTCTACCACACCTTCAGTGGGACCGTCCCGTACACACAATGTTCCTCCCATGAATGCACCCTTTAGGTTTTTGGGGTAGACCTACATCAGATCAGGCCGTGAAAGGCCATCTTCAACCCTATCTCAGTGTTTATAGGGTATTATTATGGGATTGACTACATAAGTTGTGACACCCAAAAATACGACAAGTACCAGATCCATTTAGGAGATCAGTGACGTGTCCCCACCAAGAATACGACCAGTACCAAGAGGTTTGGGAGATCAGTGAGGGTGTGCAAACTTTAGTCTCACATCACCTAGGGAGATATTATTGGACTAGTTAATAACCTCTAGCCTCCTTAACATATCACAACGTGTTTTAAAACCTTGAGGCCCATGCACCAAAGAGAACAATATTGTGCACATAAGTCATCATTCTTTCCTTGAATTTAATATTTGTTCTTGGCTTGAGTTGACATATCTCTTCATGTAAGTCCCCGCTCATAGTTTTGAAGACTTGTTGAAGATGGTACTGACTTAAGGAGTTAGTGTCAATGGCCATAGATAGCGTCGATCAACTGGGAAGTCACTCCCTCGACTTCTGCTTTTTCATTCTTTAACATGCTATAAATGTTATACCCTAATGCAATATCTTCATGCATGTGGGTAATGAGCGAGAATATCTCACTACCATCATCAAGAAGGTTCAAGGGGAGAGGGATGCGGCGAAAACTGTTACTAAGGCAGCCCCTTTGGTGGAGGTTGCTAAATCCACTCCTATTGAGAGAGACATTGCTCCTAATTCTATAGCACATCATCCCACTTTGATTCTAAAGAGCGGAGTGATGACAAGGCCGATGATGAGGAAGATGATGATAATGAGGAAGATAAGGATGGGGAGGGATCAGACTCTGAAGATAGTGATGGGGACGAGACGAGACCACTCCGGGATGGATGGATCTAACCTTGGGGTTGCCTATTGAGTAGACTAAAGTCTACAAGTAGATGAATAGGGGTGAGTAGCCTCCCCTAGGCTTAAACACTTCCTTGTTTTCTCCCATTTAAGCTTTTTGAATGTACTTTCTTTTCTTTTTTATTTTTGAATGGTGGCCCACCCTAGGGCTTTGTGCAAACTTTTTTTTTTTTTAAATATCAATAGAGAACTGGTTCAGATCCTTTGGTCTTGAAATGAATTCTGGTTCTACTATGACTTCTTGGAATACTGCCCCAAGCATCGACTTTAATAAGTGGGGAAGTGAAAATGAGTTTGGAGAGTAGAATTTAGGATGGGTAGGAGTTTGGTTGATCCAACATGGTCCTATAACCCATGTGTGGCGCCTTAGATTCTTGGAAACCAAAATTGTTGAGTGCCAATTGACCCAACTAATGAAACTTAGAATTCGATCGACATCCAGCTTCAGTTTTGTTGACATCGAAAGAGTGTAAGATCAATGTCGGATAACTTCTTATCTGTGTCGATTTCTGGGCTTCTGGATTTATTTTGAACTTATTTAGAATTGTGATTTTGACTCCAATTCCAACTTTAAGTCTATTACTCAACCATGGGAGGGTTATAAATCCCTGCTTTACCATTAGGGACCGTTTCTTACATGAAATTGGAGCTCCTGATCTTATCCCCTATTGAAAGATTCAGAGTTTCTCTCCTTTTGCTTTTTCACTTTTTTGCTACTTCTATGGTTTTGCTCACTCTCTCGCTTCTCGAAGTTATTCCTTTATTGCTATCACTCTTCTCTTGTCATGATGGATAATGATCTACATCCATGGATGGATTCTATATATTAAAGAAGAACAAAGAGGCTCTTGGTAGGGTTCATCTTTAACCATTGATAGGTTTGAGGAGAGTGAATTTGTTATGAGATTTGATTTTACTCCATGATTGATTTTAGATTCTAGAACTCCATGCTTTTTGTCTTAGTTCATTAAAGATCTGCCCCACTTATGAAGAATTCAAGGCTTGCCTTCTCTCTCCACGCCAAGATTCTATGATTTGACCGTCTCTAAAGTAGGATTATTTTGCTAATATCATGGCATTCTTTGGCTTGGAAATACATCAAATTTTCCACATTATGCTTGGTTCTAACCCTAACGTCTTAGCTATTATTCAGCTCTTTGTTGCACATCGTGAAGGGGATCACTTATGTTTTGGATGTCGTAAATGGGCATTCCTTTTCTCTGTGGTTTCTTGATTCCTTCTTTGTTTAGAAACTGAGGAGCTGAAGAGATTTCCACTTTGTTCAGGATAAGGTGGCCAAGAAAATCTTATCGTTTGGTTCATGTTTACCAAGGATCAGGTGGTTGATATATTTACAAAGACTCTCTCATGCTTGGTTCGCACTGGTTACCTGAAGGTCACTGAAGTCCCCTACGTTTGAGGGGTGCGTATAAGAACATATTACACAATCAAAGGAGATAATCTCTCCCACTCAATTCTCTCTACCAACGAATAGCATTGCAACCTTATCTTGAAGACACTCATAGTTGGAAGGAGGATATATGATAGGAATTATAATTCAATCCAATCTCTAGTTACCTTGTATAGAGGAACCACCTCTCACATAATGAGTTTGTAAATCATTCTTAAATAAGGATCGAATGTTGGATAACCTAGAATGGGTGAATGGGTTATCACTAGTGGATTTAAAATTTCTCCTTTTAACCCTTAAACTTGATTGTAAACAAAATACGGGATATAAAATACAATTACATAACTACACATTTTTATAAGGGTTTGTATCACACCCCGTTCACACTGAACTGGGCCAGTGACCGGGTTAACACCGGTTAACCCAAACCTGCCAAGATCATCTGATACTGTATTCCACCACAGCATACACACAACTAATAAAAACTTATCAGATCAGCGGAAGACTTGGTTTACCTGTGAATATCCCCATAATACTTGACACCCGAATTGTGATAAAATAGTTAATTATATGTGGGCCCGAAAGCATGATATTTACACAATAAAAGTACAATTCACATATCAAGCACATAAAGGAAACCATCAAAATCAGAGTATACAGCTCGGCTCGGCATCAAAGCCTAGAGCTCAGCTCAGTATCAAAGGTTGAGCCCAGCTCGGCATCACATGGTAGAGCTCAGCTTGGCCTCAAAATTGGAGCTCAGCTCGGCATCAGAACTGCGGTCCCGCAGCACAACTCTCGCACAAGCAATCAGTTCCGTGCCCTAACTCCTCAGGGGCCCACCAGTCCTCTCCAGGGAACTCAACCGTGGGACCCGACCCATGCTCTTCAGTTGGATGACCTGTAAAATCATCTAAAAAGAGGTGCACACGTGGGATGAGCTCACTAGCTCAGTAAGTGGAAAGATGGACCACACAACAGTCCACACAACAAAACACAATCATATGCACTACATGCTATGCAATACATTTTAAATCACATCCACCTAAGCAACATTACTAAGTCTTTGGTTTAGTGCTACTACAGCCACATTGCGCGTATACTCCGGGTACGAGCCGAGAATTCCATCCCGCGATACGCCCATA
>NC_056561.1:37321978-37447935 GCF_013358625.1 Macadamia integrifolia | reverse complement strand
CTTGATTCCTTCTTTGTTTAGAAACTGAGGAGCTGAAGAGATTTCCACTTTGTTCAGGATAAGGTGGCCAAGAAAATCTTATCGTTGGGTTCATGTTTACCAAGGATCAGGTGGTTGATATATTTACAAAGACTCTCTCATGCTTGGTTCGCACTGGTTACCTGAAGGTCACTGAAGTCCCCTACGTTTGAGGGGTGCGTATAAGAACATATTACACAATCAAAGGAGATAATCTCTCCCACTCAATTCTCTCTACCAACGAATAGCATTGCAACCTTATCTTGAAGACACTCATAGTTGGAAGGAGGATATATGATAGGAATTATAATTCAATCCAATCTCTAGTTACCTTGTATAGAGGAACCACCTCTCACATAATGAGTTTGTAAATCATTCTTAAATAAGGATCGAATGTTGGATAACCTAGAGTGGGTGAATGGGATATCACTAGCGGATTTAAAATTTCTCCTTTTAAGCCTTAAACTTGATTGTAAACAAAATACGGGATATAAAATACAATTACATAACTACACATTTTTATAAGGGTTTGACTCAATTGAGTCTAGTCTACTCACAAGATCACCTTAAGAGATATCCACTACTTTTTCCTTTTCAATACAGTAGGTGAGAAGGAATCACCTTTATATAATCTTTTCAATGATAAGAGAATCATTTACAAAAATCTCCATTATAGGTAGAGAGTACCTTTTAAATCTCTTTACCTATATATTCTTTTAAGGAGAAGAAGATCATACACATTTGTCTAAGTATGGTTTAGAACAATGTGTAAATAAGAATGCCCACTCTTAGAGTTAAACCAACTCTTGAGCTAAACAAACTTATAAAAAAAAAAATAGAGGTGGTAAGATATTACCTTACGTAGTGCGTGTAATGATATGCAATGATAAGAATGTAAACACCTCGATGTCTTCTCAAAGCTTACAATGGAATGCTAAGCTGGTGTAGAAGACTTATAGAGAGACTTGAGTTCCTCTTGACGAGAGTGTATATATTGTAGAACTTAAACTCAAGAGGATAACTTGCTTTTCTTTACTATAATTCTTCAATAAATGCACTTCAATGAGCAGTATTGAGTGTTTTTTCCTTACTCACAATGGGGGGGGGATTTATAGGAGTATATGGGGTTCTATTTGGGTAAGTAAACACTTTCTAACAGATATATTTTTGCTCTTCTAGTTGACCACTACTTATAGCCGTTAGACTAGCCGTTGAAGGAGTCTTAGAATTGTTTGATCGTAGGTTGCCCGCTTAGATGCAACGACCAATAGGGGTCCGGTCAATCGGATTTTTCCAATTGGGATTGGATTGATTCAGACAGACTGTGTGAAAATAGTCATAACTTTCTCATATGACCTTGGATTGATCTGATTCGACTTGAGTTGATTTCGGAACTTGAAAACCTACAACATTATAGGATAATACTTCTTTAAATTCTATCATATGAAATGACTAATGTCCTTGAACCTAAACCGTAATGTTATCTCAACAACCGTCATGACATGTCATAATCAACATGTTTTGAAACATATGTGGGTCTTGATACTTATTTATTTGGCATCTCCTAAGGTTATTCTAAGGTAATGAAGATGCATTATGCTAATGCGTGTGTATATGCATGCAGTGAAGTGTATGTGGAGTTTGTGCTTGTTACAATCGACTCAACACTATAAGTCTTCATTTAGACTTCTTGTAGACGATCTTCAATGTTGTCCAAGCACGTTTGAGTTTTAGTCTTCAAGGTCTTGATGCGTTCATTAAGTCCTGTCATCTTGATGTCGGATACCTTGAAGTCCAATATCTTTGGTGGCTTTATACTCCTGCTCTTTTTTTGATATTTGATCTTGGCATAAAGTCTCCACAAAAAAATACTTGAAGAAAAGTTCTGATATATCTTCATTTGTTTATTATCATCAAAACCAACTATAGGAGTGTGGGATGTCCCCAACATTGAAATTGATACACCCGTGCCCTAATTAGGCCTAATTTGAATTGTTGTGACAAGCCTCGGATCGGAGATTGGAAGTATGATTGGGTTTTGGCTCATAGTTGTGCATTACCGAGGGGGTAGAAATGACCCCACATGTTCGTGCATTGCATGCCTATCTAACTGGAGGGGATTCATACCTTTCGATCCCAGACGGTAAGTGACCCGACTCGCCACACTTGAATTTCGGCACACATAAAAAATTGTCGAATAGCTTTGAGCATGTCCGAGGGCAACCACCCGTGGGAGACTAGCCATGGGACAGCAAGTTGTCAAGATAGCAAGTGGTCTTAACCACTGAAAACAAGCCACCGGAAGCAGCCTAGGCTTGGATCCGGTGCCTATTTTCGATGGGTTGATAGGCTGCTTTCGGGGTTCTGATGCCCGTGGTTCCTGCCACTCGCATCGTAAATGGCTCCAGATGATCCCAAATCATCCTCCACACCTTCCTCGTGACGTGAGCACTTTACAAACCTAAATGGTCGGGTCCTCGTGCCTCAAAATTCATTTTAACCTAATTGGTCCAAAAGGGGTCTAACCCAAACAGACCCTAAGGTCCACTTAAGTTATAAGTTGGGAAATGAGGATTCATTTCCTCATTTCCCTTATGCTCGACGTAGGAGAGGAGAGAAAGAGGAGAGGAAGGAAGAAGAAGAAGGTTGGAGCCTTACCTTGGTGCTGGCTACCGCCTTGTTGCCGGAAACGTTGCCAGAGGTAAGTACAACCTCCCATACCACTCTCCTCTCTTCATTTCGACCTAGACAAAGGTAGGTATGGGTGGAATCTTAGAGTACAAACCATGTTAAGGTTGTAGAATGCATGTTCTACCCTCCCGGTGTTGTTGTCGAGCTCAAACCAAGCCCGGTTAGCTCCGACAACTTGTATTGCCAAAAGACCAACTAGGGTTTCGATCGTTCGATTGACGTATCTCCTAAATGGCTTAATGGAATTAGAATTTTCTTGGCTTCAAATGATACTAGGAACATCCCTTACAAACTCCATGAAATAAATCCTGGCGATCGGGCCCAAGCCAGAAAGCCCCAAAACGGGTGGATTGTCCTGAACCACCACCAAAAATAGCCCACTGAATCCACTGGGTCTATTTCCGGTGGTATATTTCTAGTGGATCACAGAGGCTTGTGTGCTCTCTATCTTCTCCATCGAAAATAGGATTGATATTTTCGGTGGAAATGCCCTGTTTCCAATGACAGTACTGTCACTTGGGGACAATGTCTGTACCCTTTGCGGTGACTTGTGTGGGTCCCTCTGATGTTCCCAACACATATTGATGTATGATTTCCTTTGTGTCTAGGACAGTGACGGGCATATGCCCCAAAGCCAGAATTGAATTGATCTATCGATGGCCGTATATGAACCCGAACACACCCAATTGTAAACCAAGTGAGGGATGGACTGTGTTTATTTTTAGAATGTTTATTATTATTAAATTGCTCATATGCTTAGAATTATATGTTTAATTGTAATTTCTCAAATGCAATGATGATATGTTACATTTGTCATTTTACGATCATGATATGAACTGTATGGATATGTACGACGGGATACGGTGTGGCCGAGGTGGTACCGGTGCCGTGATTGCCATATATATGTTGCATTCATGCATTGATTATGTGCATTAGAGTTAGTTGTAGTCGCAAGTTACACTTTGTGGCCAAGGTCTCGCTGGTATCGTATATCCTAGGACTGCATTTAGAAATGGATGCGCTTTGTGGCTGATGATTGGTACCGATGTTGCGTAATCCATACTCAACTGTGATATGTATGCTAGATTAGGTAAATGGTCTTGGGTTTCACTTTGTGGCCAAGGTCTCTCTGATATCATGTACCCGGGGCTGCATTTGGAGATAGATTACACTTTATGGCCAAGATCTTACCGGTATCGTATAATTCATACTAACTGTATCACTATGAAGGCATATAGTGTATATGTGGTTAGGTATCACTCCCTATGCTCTGAACTGTTGCCAACAGGGGTTGAGGTGTTAGATAACCCATTATGATATATTCGATGTGCCTTTCTAAAATGCCACACCCACGGTATGATGCAATTGTTACCGAAGCCAGGAACCTGTTCGGCATGGCCAATGATGTACCGGTGCCGTGATTGCCAGGAGGGGGTTATCAGGGGTTTACTAGGTGACCCATGGAGGCATACAGGGACCGACAGGCTTCTATTCACGGCTAGGATTTGTATCCTTGCACAGTCGATGGCAGTTCCGAGATGAAGGATATAGCCTAATGTGTCGTAGTAGCATTTAATAAACTTAGTTGTATTATTAGGTGGATAACAAAATAAATGAACTACATCACGAACATCATGGACTATGTGCTTAATTTTCACAATCATGCATCATAAATTATTATTGCTATTGTCTTGCTTGGATGTGCTTGACCCCATCCCTCACTGAGCTAGTTGGAAAGCACACCCCACGTATACATCCCTTTTTAAATGATGGTGTAGGTACCGTGGTGCTAATGACGGGTGACCCAACATCTTCTAGGTCAGAGTATGGTGTGAAAGACTGGTGGATGCCAGAAGCGGAGGAGGACGATCAGGATTGTGCTTGCGACCATTGTGCTTGTGAGATTGTACATTATACTTAGGTACTTTTGGGTATAACTATGGATTATATATATATTTTGAGATTTTATTATATGTCATGGATGAATGTAACAAAATAACTCAGTTATTGCTATTATATTATCATTAGACGTTTTCCGATTTATTTATGATTCCGCTACTAAACTCTGATTCCGTTGCTTATGTTGGTTTATGATGTGAGATTGTGAAAATGTTGAGGTACTGCTATCAGAGATCCTAGTAGGTTTGTAAGACAAGTACGTGTCTTACTCACACCCTCGGTATTCCTAATAGTAAGTTGGGTCTACTGGAACTAGGGTGTGACAGCTATGGTATCAGAGTGGCGATGCTCTGCCTTAACTCATAATCTCAGCCAAACCATGACTTGGGGAAGTTAGGATTAAATAAAAATCTCAAGACAACAATAATAGAAATTTACACAATTAGGAGACAAGCATAGGTGTTAAAGCCATTTCATTATAATAGAGAACTTGGATACACAACTTATACTTTTCATAAGAAAATAAAGTATTGAAAGCAGGAAATCCTAACTAGCCTAAGTCTAAGAAATTAAACAACTAAAGCAAATGACAGAATGCAAAAGTTCAATTAAACCTAAAATGTCAAACTCAAATAACACATGGAAAGAAAAATCCTAAAAAACTACAGTGGCAAACATGCCACTACTGTTGTTGTTGTTGGCTCTATCCTTGGCCCTGAGCCTGGTTCGGACAATGCATTCCTGGAGGACGCATCAGAATACCAAGATGGAAGACCATCACCTGTATTTGTGCCTCTAGGGAGGCCACTCTATTGTCTATAAGACAATAGGTCCTGTCTATACTGTTGAGGCGACCATCTATACTCCTTATCAGAGATGTGGTGTCGTCTAGGTGGGCCTAACATCATTGAGACCGTAAGGCCTCGCACCCCTAGTGCCCCAAGAAGTAGAAGTAGCCATAGAGCCTACAGTTTGGGGATCAGGTGATAAAGCCCCACCAACCCCAGCAGCTTCTCCTCCTGCACGACCAACACCTCTACCAACATCACTGGCATCGCCGTCGACATTACCGGCACCGCCACCCTCTACCTCAATAGGCTGCTGACCCTCTCCTGGAATAGGTGTCACCTCCTATAGATCTATGGTCATCTTCCTCAAAGAATTTTGTTTGAAGTCTGTGACCTCTTCACCCAAGTGTGCCTCTCTCTCTAAGTCCACCCCAAAGCGGTGGAAGATGTCAGTGAGTATTCTTCCATAGCACAAGCTTCCTGCTTGGCGATTCACTCCTTAGGACTGAAGTACCATGGTCCACATAAGGAGGTAAAGAAGAAGTATCCGTGCCCCTATGTCAGCATGTCATTTATCTCTTGAAAGGTATCAGGACTCTGGAATTCATATGCTAGAGTCTGAGGTAGGCAGTACCCTAGGTCACCAACATTGTTGACTGTCAGGATATTGGCCAGCTATCCTATGTCAAAGGAGATCTCCACTCCCTTCACATAGGAGGTGATCCGCATCTCTTTAGTACCCCAATTCACGCATTGCAGGTTGGAGTAGAATAACCTGACTAATGTAGGGTAGTAGTACTTGTTGGGTTTTAAGATACGGTACCACCCAACCTCGTCAAACGTTGATGGAGATGGAATGCACGGATGTCATTGGTCCTCACATAGACTCCCGGGTCCACATTGCGATGCTCGAAGAGTTCCCAATGGTTACACTGATGAGCAACAAATTTTATGTGCGGGCTATCAGTTATAGAATGAAGCGGATGATTGGTGGAGTGCCACCGAGCCCATTCTAAGGGCTAGCAACCCGAACCCCACTTAGGCAGACTTCAAAGGGGCATTCTTTGAGAACTATTTTCTGGAAAGCTTTTAGGATAGGAGAGAGAGTGAGTTCTCTCAGTTGGTTCAAGGTTCCCGGTCTGTGCTCAAGTATCAGCAATGCTTCGAGGAGCTATTCTATTTTACTCCTGAGCATCTCAGAGGTGATAGAGCTAAAGTGAAGATGTTTGAGAAAGGGTTGAGGTCAAGTATTGAGTCAACCATTATGGGGTTGAAACTGCAGACCTATGCTGAGGTGGTTCAAGTGGCCAAATCTATTGAAGATCGACATAGAGACAACTTCACGACCCAGTGGGAATGGGAAAGAGGCTAATGAGATCTACTAATTCTAGGGGAGGCAGCAAACCTTTCTGAGTGCCCTATACCAACCCAACTTCAGTGCAATTTGGGAAGCCTGATGCTAGTCAGACTTCCCAGTCCTCCCGATCTAGTGTTGTATCTCAGTATTTAGGATCGAGCCTAAGGTGCTTTCATTGTGATCAACCAGGCCATATGGCGAGGACATGCCCCCACCGAAGGCCAGGTGATGCACCCTACACTATGCCACCTAGGCCCCAGCAGACATATTCAACCCTTAGACCAGTGCAGCCCCTATAAGGCCAGAGACCACAAGGCAGAGTGTTTGCTATGACTACAGAAGATGTCGAGGTTGCACCTGGTGTGGTGACAAGTACATTATTGATATCATTATTGCCTACACATGTGTTATTTGATTCAGGAGCCTCGCATTCGTTCGTGTCACTGGAATTTGTGAAGAAGATAAGCATTCCACCCAAGGGACTGACTAATGTTTGGCTGTGAGCACCTCTATAGGAAGTGTAGCGGGTTTGAACTATGTTTAGGAGCCTTGTCCAGTGACCATAGGTGATCATGAGTTGAATGCTCACTTGATTGAGTTGGATATGACCGGCTTCGATGTGATTTTAGGAATGGACTGGTTATCCGTATACAGAGCCAGTGTGCTATATGTAGAGAAAACTATCATTTTCGGACCTCGTGATGATGATGAGTTTGTGTTCTAAGGGGATAAGCCCAAGAAATCGAAGAAAGTTATCATATCAACGCTCTAGATGAAAAAGCTACTTGATAAGGGATGTCAAGGCTACTTAGCATCTGTGATGGATACTAAGATAGAGATTAGGCCATTGACCGAGCTTGATGTGGTGAGAGAATTTTTCGATGTATTCTCGGATGACTTGATAGGTTTGCCCCTAGACCGAGAGATAGAATTTGCTATAGACCTACTCCCCGGCTCGGCACCAGTGTTAAAGGCTCCTTACCGTATGACCCCCACAAAGTTGAAGGAATTGTAGGTGCAACTTCAAGACCTTCTGAAGAAGGGATTCATTAGACCTAGTGTGTCTCCATGGGGAGCACCGGTATTGTTTGTCAAGAAGAAAGAAGGAAGTATAAGATTGTGCATTGATTATCGGGAGCTTAATAAGCTAACCATCAAGAACCGGTATCCTTTACCAAGGGTAGATGATCTATTTGATCAATTGTAGGGTGCCAAGGTATTCTCCAAGATCGACCTTAGATTGGGCTATCACCAACTCAGTATCAAGGGTAGTGATGTTAGTAAGACAACCTTCAAATCAAGGGATGGACATTATGAATTCTTGGTAATGTCATTTGGGTTGACCAATGCACTGGCTGCATTTATTGATTTGATGAACCAGGTATTCCAGGATGTCCTAGATAAGTTTTTGATAGTATTCATTAATGACATTTTGGTCTACTCCAAGAGTGCAGAGGAACATGCCATTCACCTAAGGTTAGTACTACAATGGCTGAGGGAGAAGCAACTCTATACCAAATTCAACAAGTGTGAGTTTTAGCTGTCATAGGTGGCATTTCTAGGCCACATTGTTTCAGACAAGGGTATAGAGGTTGACCCAGGCAAGGTGAAGGCAGTTCTAGAATGGGAGCCTCCTAAGAGTGTAGAAGACATATGTAGTTTTCTGGGATTGGTCGGATACTACAGGAGGTTTATCAAGAACTTCTCTCGCATTGCTACTTCGATGACCTGACTCACACGAAAGGGTATAAAATTTGAGTGGTCTGATGCTTGTGAGAAGAGCTTCAAGGAGCTAAGGAAAAGGTTGGTATCAACTCTAGTTTTGACTATTTCGACTGGTACAGGTGGTATGGTTGTTTATAGTGATGACTCCAAGCTGGGATTAGGTTGTGTATTGATGCAGCATGGAAAAGTCATTGCTTATGCATCCCGTCAGTTGAAGGATTATGAGAAGAACTATCCCACCCATGATTTGGAGTTGACAACTGTGATTTTTGTACTGAAAATCTGGAGACACTACCTATATGGTGAGAAGAGTGAGATCTTCAGTGACTATAAGAGCCTCAAGTACTTATTTACCCAAAAAGAGCTCAACATGAGACAAAGGCGTTGGTTAGAGCAGATGAAGGATTATGATTGTACTATCCACTATCACCCAGGAAAGGCCAATGTGGTAGCTGATGCACTTAGTCAGAAATCACAGTCACTGACTCTTGCATCACTGACCACTAATGAGTATCTCCTAGAGGAGGCCAGGAAACTAGACTTGGAACTATTAGTAGAGGGTGTCACTTTGTCACTATCGACAATGGTGGTACAACCTAGTCTGGTGGATAGGATCACTGTAGCTCAGGTTACTGATTCAGAGTTACAGAAGCTGATAGTAGAATGCCAGGAAGAAACTCAAAAGGACCCGGATTTCTCTGTAACTGAAAGCAGAATTCTCAAGTTCAAAGGGAGGTTGTGTGTGCCCAGTGATGATGATTTGAGAGACACAGTTTTGAGAGAGACACATAGCTCTCCATACTCCATTCACCCCGGTAACACTAAAATGTACAAGGACCTCAAAGGCTCCTACTGGTGGAAAAGAATGCAGAATGACGTGGCCACACATGTTTCTAGTTGCCTCACATGCTAGCAAGTCAAGGCTAAGAGATAGAGGCCCATGGGTTATTACAGTCCCTACCTATTCCGAAGTAGAAATGAGAGAATATTACCATGGGCTTCGTCACAGGCCTACCCCGTACACAGAAGGGTATAGATGCCATTTGGGTAGTTGTGGAACCCATGACCAAGGCAGGTCACTTTATCCCATTCAAGATCCCATTTTCCATGGACAAGTTGCCCAAGTTGTATGTCGATAACATCATCATATTGCATAGTGTGGTAGCTGATGCACTTAGTCAGAAATCACAATCATTGACTCTTGCATCACTGACCACTAATGAGTATCTCTTAGAGGAGGCCAGGAAACTAGACTTGGAACTATTAGTAGAGGGTGTCACTTTGTCACTATCGACATTGGTGGTACAACCTAGTCTGGTGGATAGGATCACTGCAGCTCAGGTTACTGATGCAGAGTTACAGAAGCTGATAGTAGAATGCCAGGAAGAAACCCAAAAGGACCCGGATTTCTTTGTAACTGAAAGCGGAATTCTCAAGTTCAAAGGGAGGTTGTGTGTGCCCAGTGATGGTGATTTGAGAGACACAGTTTTGAGAGAGAGACATAGCTCTCCATACTCCATTCACCCCGGTAACACTAAAATGTACAAGGACCTCAAAGGCTCCTACTGGTGGAAAAGAATGAAGAATAATGTGGCCACACATGTTTCTAGTTGCCTCACATGCTAGCAAGTCAAGGCTAAGAGATAGAGGCCCATGGGTTATTACAGTCCCTACCTATTCTGAAGTAGAAATGAGAGAATATTACCATAGACTTCGTCACAGGCCTACCCCGTACACAAAATGGTATAGATGCCATTTGGGTAGTTGTGGAACCCATGACCAAGGCAGGTCACTTTATCCCATTCAAGATCCCATTTTCCATGGACAAGTTAGCCAAGTTGTATGTCGATAACATCATCAGATTGCATAGTGTGCCAGTTAGTATCATCTCTGGTCGAGATCCCAGGTTCACTTCTAAGTTCTGGATATATGTGCAGAAGGCTATGGGCACACGGTTGGATTTTAGCACTACCTTTAACCCTCAGATCGATGGTCAGTCAAAAAGGAATATTCAGACATTGGAGGGCCTACTTCGAGCATGTGCCTTGGATATGAGTTATAGTCGGGATGAACACATTTTCCTTATCGAGTTCTCTTATAGTAGCAGTTATCAAGCCACCATCGGAATGTCCCCATTCGAGGCATAGTATGAAAGGAAGTGCCAAACTCCACTCTATTGGGATGAGGTTGGTGAGCAGCATATTTTGGGTCCAAACTTGATACAAGCTACTAGTGAGAAGGTGAATGTGATTAGAGAAAGGATCAAAGCAGCTCAGTCGAGGCAGAAAAGCTACATGGATGTTAGAAGGAAACATCTGGAGTTTGCTGTTGGAGACAAGGTGTTCTTGTGGATCTCCCCAGTTAAATGGGTGATGCAGTTCGACAAGAAGGGAAAGCTTAGTCTAAGGTTTATGGGACCGTATGATGTACTAGAGAGGATCGGATTGGTAGCTTACCGGAGAGCTTTACCGCCAGAGTTGGAAGGTACACATGATGTCTTCCATGTTTCTATATAGAGGAAGTACATTCTTGACCCCACTCACGTCTTGACTTACATACCCCGTGAGTTGGACGAGGATTTTCCTAAGTGGAGTTTTCAGAGAAGATTGTTGATAAAAAAGAGCACGTTCTCCGCAACCGCACCATTTCCTTTGTCAAGGTGAAATGGATGAACCACCTTGAACAGGAAGCATCATGGGAGCGGGAAGATGAGATATTGAAGCAGTATCCTGGATTCTTTGATTCCCTAGGTATGTTCAATTTTGAGGATGAAATTCTTGTAGGTGGGGGGAATGTTACACCCATGCCCTAAGTGAGTCTAATTTGAACCATTGTGATAGGTCCTCAGATCAGAGATCAAAAGTATGAGCGGGTTTTGGCTCCTAGCTGTACATTGCCAAGGGGATAGAAATGACCCCACATGTTGGTGCATTACATGGCTATCTAACTGGAGGGGATTCATATCTTTTGATCCCAGACGGTAAGTGACCTGACTCCCCACACTTGAATTCTGGCACACATAAAAAAATTTTGAATAGCCTTGAGCATGTTTGAGGGCAACCACCCATATGAGACCGGCCATGGGACAGCAAGCAGTCTTGACCACCAGAAACAAGCCACCGAAAGCAGCCTGGGCCTAGATTCGGTGCCTGTTTCTGGTGGGTTGATAGGCTGCAGTTGGGGTTCCGATGACCGTGGTACCCTCCACTCTCATCGTAAATGGCTCTGGATGATCCCAAATCATCCTCCACACCTTCCTCATGACGTGAGCACTTTACGAACCTAAATGGTCAGGTCCTCGTGCCTCGAAATTCATTTTAACCCGATTGGTCCAAAAGGGGTCCAACCCAAACAGACTCTAAGGCCCACTTAAGTTATAAGTTGGGAAATGAGGATTCATTTCCTCATTCCCCTTGTGCTCAACGTAGGAGAGGAGAGAAAGAGGAGAGTAAGGAAGAAGAAGAGGAAGAAGAAGTAGGTTGGAGGCTTACCTTAGTGCCGGCTGCCGCGTTGTTGCTAGAATCATTGCCGGATGTAAGTACAACCTTCCATACCACTCTCCTCTCTTTATTTCGACCTAGAAAAAGCTAGGTATGGGTGGAATCTTAGTGTACAAACCATGTTAAGATTGTAGAATGTATGTTCTACCCTCCCGGTGTTGTTGCTAAGCTCGAACCAAGCCCGATGAGCTCCGGCAACATGTATTGTCAAAAGACCAACTAGGGTTTCGATCGTTCGATTGATGTATCTCCCAAACGGATCGATGGAATTGGAACTTCTTTAGCTTCGAATGACACTAGGAACATCCCCTATGAACTCCATGGAACAAATCCCAACGATCGGGCCTGAGCCAAAAGCCCCAAAATGGGTGCATTGTCCTGAACCACCACCGGAAATAGCCCACTAGATCCACTGGTTCTGTTTCCAATGGCATATTTCCAATGGATCACAGAGGCTTGTGTGCTCTCTGTCTTCTCCACCAAAAAATAGGACTGATATTTTGGGTGAAAATACCCTGTTTTTGGTGGGTGTTTCTAGTGACAGTACTGTCACTTGGGGACAGTGTCTGTACCCTTTGGGGGTGACCTGTGTCGGTCCTTTTCGATGTTCCCGATACGTACTGATGTACGATTCCCTTTGTGTCTAGGACAGTGACGTGCATGTGCCCCAAAGCCAAAATTGAATTGATCGATCGATGGTCGTACTTGAACCTGAACACACCCGATGGTAAACCAAGTGAGGGATGGACTATGTTTATTTTTAGAATGTTTATTATTATTAAATTTCTCATATGCTGAGAATTATAAGTTTAATTGTAATTGCTCAAACGCGATGATGATATGTTACATTTGTCATTTTACGATCATGATATAAACTGTATGGAGATGTACGATGGGATCCAATGTGGCCGAGGTGGTACCAGTACCATGATCATCGTGTGTTTGAGATGGAATCCGATGTAGCCAAGGTGATACTGATGTCGTGATTGCCGTATGTATCTTGTATTCATGCATTGATTATGTGCATTAGAGTTAATTGTAGTTCGGGTTATACTTCGTGGCCAAGGTCTCGTTGGTATCGTGTACCCTGAGACTGCATTTGAAAATGGATACCCTTCGTGGCTGATGATTGGTACCGGTGTCGCATAATCCATACTCAACTGTGATATTCATGCTAGATTGGGTAAACAGTCTTGAGTTTCACTTTGTGGCCAAGGTCTCGCTGGTATCGTGTATCTGGAACTATATTTGGAGATAGATTACACTTTGTGGCTGAGATCTTGCCGGTATCGTGTAATTCATACTAACTGTATCACTATGAAGGTATGTAGCATATATGTGGTTAGGTATCACTCCCTATACTACGAAACCTTTCCAACAGGGGTTAAGATGTTGGATAACCCATTGTGGTATGTTCGATGTGCCTTTCTGGAATGCCACACCCGCGGTATGATGCGATTGTTACCCAAGGCGAGAACCTATTCGGCGTGGTCGATGATGTACCTGTGTCGTGACTACTAGGAGGGGGTTATCAGGGGTTTGCTGGGTGACCAATGGACGCATACAGGGACCGAAAGGCTTCTATTCATGGTTAGGGTTTGTATCCTTACGTAGTCTATGGCGGTTTCGAGATGAAGAATACAACATAATGTGTCATAGTAGCATTTATTAGACTTAGTTTGTATTGTTTGGTAGATAATAAATAAATGAACTACATCACGAGCATCATGGACTATATATTTAATTTCTATAATCATGCATCATAAATTATTACTGCTATTGTCTTACTTTGATGTGCTTGACTCCACCCTCACTAAGCGAGTTAGAAAGCTCACCCTACGTATACATCCCTTTTTAGATGATGATGTAGTTACCGTGGTGCCAATGGCGGGTGACCCAGCATCTTCTGGGTCAGAGCATGGTGTGAGTGACTGGTGGATGCCAAAAGCGGAGGCGCACAATCCGGACTGTGCTTTTGTCCACTATGCTTACACCGCACCATGAGATTGTACATCATACTTTGGTACTTTTGGGTATAACTGTAGATTGTATATATATTTTGAGATTTTATTATATGTCATGGATGAATGTAACAAAATAACTCGTTTATTGCTATTATATTATCATTAGACGTTTCCCCTTTTATTTATGATTCCACTATTAAACTCTGATTCCGTTGCTTATGTTGGTTTGTGATGTGAGATTGTGAAAATGTTAAGGTACTACTATCAAAGATCCTGGTAGGTTTGTAAGACAGGTACGTGTCTTACTCACACTGTCGGTATTCCTAATGGTAAGTTGGTTCTACTGGAACTGAGGTGTGCAAAAATCCATATAATTGATAACAAGTGAAGTAGCTCTTCATGGGCATAGGTCGTATCGATGGAACCATGTTAACTTCTTATGTGCTCCTTTCTTTGTCCTCTCTCTCTCTCTCTCTCTCTCTCTTTCTCTCTCTCTCTCTCTCTCTCTCTCTCCAAAGTCTCTTTGTTCTTCATCAGTCAATATAGTGCCTGATTCTTTAGCCCAAAATGCTTCAAAGTCTCGTAACTCTAGTGTATGTCCATTCCACCGAGGTGTATAGCTGAAGATTTGAGATGTGACAGCCAAAACAGACCACATTATAGATTTGAATGAATTATTTCAATTCTTTTGATTTTTAGTATGCAAGATTCCTCCTTTGTTGATGGCAATTCCCAAGGTGGAGAGGTATTTTATTTTATAGCTTATTATTATATATTTTTCCTAGGTATGCCTAGGCCATGTTAACTGTATCATTCTTTCTTTTAGTCTAACATATACTTTGCTGAATTTTAGCAAAAAAAAAATCATTCCAAGCACCAAAAACAACCTTAGTTTCAAAATGTCCACTATGATTCCAATCATTTTTAGTATATATCTAAATAGTTCATTCTCTTTAACCATGATTTAGAGATCTTCAAGGGATAGGAAGCATGGGACCAACAAAATGTTGAGATTGAGAAGATAAGATGACTCTTACCCAAAAAGAAAAAATAAAGGATGAGATATCAAATATGTTAAATAATTAGCTAATCGAGATGTTTAAGATAATGAGTTGGAGACTAAGGTTGTGTTTGGTATGATTTCTTTGAATGCGTTGTCAACAAAAAATTCATACCAAATGCTGCCTTGATTCCCATAATGATCCATAAAGCTCAAGACATTGTAATTCTAAATGGAAATCATGCGTACTAGCTGAACACCAATTGCACAGAAAGGAGCATGTTGGAGATTGTGGGCCACCTCTCTAGCCAATATATCTATGACTTTGTTTCCTTGGTCATAAGAGAATTTGAACCAGCGGATGAGCATAATAATGTGTGAAATCTTAGGGATATAAGTGTACATTTTGCCCTACTTTGGATAGTACTACTTATATTTTTATTTTTATTTTATTTTATTTTATTTTTCATAGTTTCTAAGTCTACAAGTGAAAGTGCTTAAAGTGAATCAAGAACTGGTCCAAGCTTGAACTAACTTGTCCAAAGGTGGGACCCACTCATTGGTACCACATCCTCTCTCCTCCAAAATCTTAAAGATTATTCTCTCATTGCCACCTCACAAGATCTTGAAGATGCTAGGTAGAGATTCCTTCCTGATTTAGTCAAGATTGTAAGATATTGGTTAATATTACAGGGAAGGAATAGAATTTGTTAATTTTGGAAACAGATTCTCTCTTTCTTCACACAATATCTTAGAGAATGAGGATTTTTACTAAGATTGAATTTTATTTTATTTTCTTTATTTTCTTAAAAAAGACTTGTAGAAGGAAGGAGGCAAGACCAAAGCCCTATAAAAGGCCCTCCCTCCCCCTCCTAAAAGGATGATTCCCCTTAGTTTATTTTCTAGTTTATGCTTAGTTCTTTTCTCTCTCTCCTTATGTTTCTTCAAGTGATTAATGATAATGAAATTCAATTTTTAATTGTTAGTTTGTTTAATTATTAGTTTACTTTGTTAATTTAGTTTAATTTAATTAATGCAATCCATAGTTCTAGCTTTCAAATTTTCTAGTTCTAGGAAAGAATTGGTTCAGGTGACAAGAATCAATAATTTTCAAGTTTAAGAGAGCAAGTTCTTTATCAACAATTCTATTCCAATACCATCACTCCAAATCAATCAAGTTTCAATTCAGCTTACACATAATCAAGGTATGTTTATTAGTAGAATTAAGATTTTTATTTAAATAAAAGTAGTAGAATTAGGATTTTTATACTTTTTTTTCCCTTTGTGTTCTTATTTACATATGTGCTATAATTGAAGGTGATGCCTACAGTAGTGCCTCTCCCGGAAATTTGGCCAATGTATTGAGAATTTTTCTTTACTTGCTTTATTTTTCAATTTTTTATTTGTTAGTTTAGTTTTATTAATTACAGATTCTTTTTTTTTAGTTGTTATTTTCTGCATTTATTTTATTTCTCTAATTAAAGTAATCCAGCGTTAAAACTATTTAATTTAGATGTTGAATGTGTAGGCCGTTTTCTTTAGTTTATATGATGTTTTAGGACCGTAATTTAAAATCAACCATCCCTTGTTCATTCTTGCCGTACTTAGAATAGGTAAGATAGAATGACTAATCTCCTTGTGATCGACCCGTTGGCTACAATATACTATACACTTACAGTAACACATTTTTAAACTCGAACAAGAGCCAATGGGGATGGTAGCCTAGTGGAAGGACTCCTTTGCCCTATGACTGCTTGAGTCGACTAGTTGTGGGTTCGAGTTGGCACGCCCCACTATCACTCGTTAGTTTTGTCGAAGCACTGTTTGCCATATAGGGGCTTTAGCTTGGAGGCTATGATCACTACCATGACAAACACAATTAACCGAATTAAATGAATTGCAAATAATTCCACCTACTCAGGCCGAACCCAAGTTGACGACCCTTCGATCGGTGTTCAGCTTACACTAACCTCGATTTTTCCATATTCAATTTGCTATACAAGTCTTTTTTTTTTTTTTTTTTTTTTTTTTGAGTGGCCCCGACACCACAGACATAGGGGCGTGCAGTGACCAATGTGTCCCTAATAGGGGCACGCCCCCTTATCTCAGGGCACAATGGCCGCTCTCAGATAGAACAGTTGCCCAAAAAACTAAGATTGTTACCTTCGGATGGGGGTTTTGGGAGTTTTTATATTTGGACATCTGTCTCATCTCTGGTTGGTAGACAAGGAAAACTTTTGTCTGAATCAATTACTTTTGTTACTTTGCTGATATTTTATCAAAGGTTGCATTATGCTTCTTTGTTTATGGAGAGAAATTTTTGGGGAAAATTATCCGTCACCCACAAGTGACAAGGGTAATTAAGTAGGATCTTATGTGAGTGCTACACTATATGAGTCCTTGGTGCTAGGTTGCTTCCCAAGATTATTCTTACCTCTTAATCTTTAGTTATATATTGTTTTGTTTCCTTGTTCAAATTGACAACTACAACAATATTATCAAAAGTCTATCACTTTTGTAGCACTGACCTCAAAATTACCTCAGAGGCCTATCTAAACACGTCAAATGGGATCATGGCATTGTAAACCCTGAAAATTGGGAAAGAAAAAAAAAAATATATATATATATATATATATATAAAAGAATTTCTTGATAAGTGATTGGGCCATGAAATCACAAAACTATCATGTTTGAATTCTGAATTTCTTTGCTGTTAGGTAGAGTTTTTCCATTTTTATGAGAGTAAATTCTGCTTAAATAAATCTATACGAAAATAATAAGTTTGAGTTAAATTAAAAAATAGATAATTGTTTTTTTTTTTTTTTTTTGTCTGTGAGAGATTCTTACGCCTAGACATAAGAGCGTGCACTCCAAGAAAAGCACAATGGTCATTACGCGTCCTCGTGTCTATGGCTCAGGAGTCTCTTGCAAAGAGAAAACTTAGTCCCTTTAAAAATTAATAAAGAAGAGATTGCATGGAAGTAGGTAGCAATATACACACATACATATATATATATATATATATATATATAACACAAAGATGGTCAACTTTTGTAGGGTGATATAATATTCACAAGCTTGGGTGAATTTTATAAGTTCACAACTTGCTAATAGAGCAATTGGGTCCACGTTATGAAGGAGTCTTCACCCATCTCATTCGTCAATAACAACAAAATAGGAGCATTAAATATGAGTTAGAAGTGTCTCTCAAGTTGTGAAAATTATAGAACATCCCATTATCCTCCATTATTACATATTAGAGATTTCATGACATTTCTGTAAATTTTATTACTCTATACCATAATTTAACCCACCTTATCGGACTGAAAATTCACGTGAGATGGTGTTAGAAGGTCAGATTCGGTCATCAGGCCTAATCAATTCCCACCAGTTTAAAGCCTCACACCATTTTCACTTGTTTATGTAATGGGGTCTTGTAGGCCAAGACATGGATGTATTTCTATTTAGTTAGTTTGTCATTAGTCCATAATCAAGTACAAGGTAAGCAGGCTATTACCAGGATTTAAAAGACTCGATTGACTAATCAAGTTATAAATGGTCCTTAAATGAGGTATAATAAGGTTAAATGGGCTTAAACGGGCTAATAAGTTATAAACTATTGGTTATCAATTTATATTTGAATTATAATCAAGCTATAAACAGTCCTTAAATGGGCTATGATAGGGCTAAACGGGCTTAAACGGGTTAACTGAACTATAAATTTTCAGTTATTGGTCCATCACAATATTCGGTCAGTCATAGTGGGATGATTGTTGGGCCACTAATGCTCGATTATTAATCGATTTCTTCGACCGATCGGTTCACATCTGACCTACAAGTGCAGGCCAACTTTTAACATCCAAATCATCCATAACATGAAACGACTCATATCTACTTTTTTTTTGCCACATGGCAAGTAACTCCACAAAGTTCACCTACTTCTATAAACATTAAGGCTGTGCTTGGTATGTATTCTTGGAATGCATTCTGAGTCTTAAAATGCGTTCCACATTGTAAAAAAGGTTTGTAAAAAAGATTGTTTGGTATGTATTCTGTTCTCAAAAACCCGGAATGTGGACAAGAATGCAGCACATTTTAGAATGGGCTTTTTCCCATTCCACGTTCTCATTTGTCTCAAATCTCAAGTTGCCTCTCCCGAGTCCTGTCTCCCGACTCCGACTCCCAAATCCCAACTCCTATTTCCCGTCTTCCCGACTACACATACGCAGAGCCACTCACACACTCATTAATCTAGTAAACTCATAAGCAATCTCTCTCTCTCTCTCTCCATTTGAACAGTAAGAACTCAAAACGGAAGATCAGTCAATCGTTGATTTCCATTTGTTTAAAAATTCAAAACCTATTAATATCTCTAATGAATCAGTAATTAATAACTCTCTGCAACTACCCAACTAAGATCAGTACAAATATAAGCACTCTCTCTCACTTCTCTTGAGGTTCCAACAACGCCATGGATGGAAGGCTGAAGGAGGTCAAGAGAGAAGCTATTGGAGATGGGAGCAAACAAGATTTCTTCCCTGAACAGTCCTTTCAAAGCTGGAGTAGCTATAGATCAGTGTTCTCTCAGATATGTTTCTGATTCAAGGATCGTCTCCTGGACTGCTCCACCTAGTCAAACGAGTTGGAAGTGTTGAGTAGACAGAGCAAGAATAGCATGAAACGATGCCTCACATGGTGGGATCTCATCTGGTTAGCTTCGGCTCTATTGTTGGCATTGGCATCTTCATTCTCACAGGTCAAGAAGCTCACAACCATGTCGGCCTACCATTGTTCTATCCTATGCCGCTTCAGGTCTCTCTGCCTCTCTCTGCTTTCTGCTATACAGAATTTGCTGTTGATATCCCAGTTGCAGGTGGGTCTTTCTCTTATCTCAGAATAGAATTAGGAGATTTCATCGCATTCATTGCTGCCGATAACTACACATACCAATCACGAAGGTGTTAGTGAACATTTGAGGTTTTTGGGCAAAGACCCTGAAGCTTGGGATGATCCTACGATATTTAATCCTGAAAGATTCTTGGGCTCACTTATTGATTCATCCCCCTTTTTCCAGTCCTTTGGTTCTCAGGACTCCTTTGTGGAGGTGGCGGAGCTTGATGGAATGGATGATATGTGGCCAGAGAGATTTGTGCCATGCAATGCATGTAATTCTACACTGGTGGTGATCAGGAAATTATCTAGAGCCATTAGAGTCACCGCTTGGCTTTTTTTTTTTTTTTTTTCATTTTAATATTTCCTTCGATGTGGAAAAGCAGGGTGTGATTTCTCCTCTGGTTGATGGGCCAGTGGTTGTGGAATGGTTATACTTACCATATAGATTTTGCCCATGCCCTGTTTGATGAAATGCATGAACATTCTAAAACGAAGAATGCATTTTAGCTAATATGTATAAACAAACAAAGTTCTCATTCTCCATTAAGACTGCAATTTTCATTGCGAAAATGAGAATGCACATTCTCAGAATGGTAATGCATACCAAACATAGCCTAAGATTTCTGTTCTTTAGATATATATTTCCGTAGTGCAGCTGTCTAGGACTTATGATCAGCTCTGGTTAGGGGTGTCAAAATTGCACCAAACTAGATAAACTGATCGGAACCAAGGCCTTATTGGGCCAGCTTCAGACTAGGGTATTACGACCCCAAAACCAAACCGAACCGAACCATACCACACCAAAAATCAACATCGAAGGAAATCAATAACAGCTCAAAACTCATAAAAAACAGATTTTCCCTAATTTTGTATAAATGTGCATGTTAAATTGAACCCAAATCAGACCAAAGCAAAAACCGACCTCATACAAATCGATACAAAAAACCTGTGCAAACCCATAACCAAACCGAAACAAAACCAAAATATTTCTTTATTGATTTGATTTTGGATTCACCATTCTCACACCAAAACTGATTCAATCCAAACCAAAAGGGGTTTGAACTGAGTGATTGACAACCCTAGCTCTGGCATAGTTGACTATAGTGAATCATCAATAGAGATTTTCTTTTCTTTTACTATAGTAATCATCAATTTGCAAAGGTTCTCACTGTATGGTCATCAGTTTGGATTATTATTATTATTATTTTTTCGATTGAGTGATTTTTCTTTTGGTTTGCGGTTTATATCAATTTTCGATTTGGTTTGAGGTCGAATATATATATATATATATATATATACACTAGTAAATCTGCACGTGCAAATGCACGTGTGGCCATTTTTGTGTGAGAGAGAGAGACGCACTTGGATCAACATTTGATAAAGGTATGTGTCATAAACTTTAAGACAGCCAAAAATTAGTATTCCCTGGTATTATTTAGTTTTGATATCTTAGTTGGATAGAAAATATTTTTATTAATGCTTTTTTAAGTGTAAAACTAAAATGTCATGAGATTGGACCAGATATATAAAAGATGTTCACAATAGAAAGAACCAGAAATTTTGTATTTGCAAGCACATTGTTAGCAACTAATGTAATTCTATTTTAAAAATCTCTTGTTAAGTCATTAGTTTTGGTTCTCTTTGCAACATGTGGATGTGCATTCTATTGAAGGAAAGGAATTATCTGCTTGTAGACAATTTCAGGAGTTAATAGTCATGGTATGATTCCATTTTTAATGAAGATTAGAACACTCAAAAGCTGAAAAAAGCTTATGGTTCCATTCCAAGAGAAGACCAAAAGTGAGGTAACAGGTGATTAAAAGAGAAACTCTTTATGCAGTTTAATTAGAGAAATTTTTTTTTCCCTTCTAAAATTCATAATTTCTTGTGTCAAGTTGTTGATTTAGTGGATTAACCTCCGTAGATCCAAGACAAGAACTCCTAAAGGCTTGGAAATCCCCCTCATCCACAAATAAATTATACCCATCAAGGGATTCAATTAATCAATCTTGACATTGGCAGTCTAACTGAAAGCAAATCAAGATAAAATTAAATTATATATGATGCTTAAAAACAGAACTAAAAGACTAGCAATAGAGACCAAGAACGTAAATATCTACTGTGAAGCCATTCTTTGAGATTCAAGTGACCAGTTGGTGATTTTCCACCCACATTGTAGCTACAAAGATCCTACTCCCCCAATGAAATAGAAAAACTATAAAAAAACAACTCAGGCAGAAATCTATCAGATAAAGAAACTTTATATGAGCAAGAACATACCTATAGTTCTGCACATCTGTAACCTGAGCAACTTCGAGATCAATCTTTCCCCGACGAACCCGATTACAGTTCTTGTTCAATCTTTATGTGCATCCAAAGGGAGGGAAAGAGATATTAAAATCATTACAGGGAAAAATATATACACATTTCATTATTTGTTTCCTAATTTTCTCGGTCTGGTCCAAAGCTACATGGTAGTGCAATACTGATTACTGAACCTGTTTTGCTATTCTTGATCGTGAATGCCTCCCTCTTTGAGAAGCTGCTCCTCGGTTCTTCATCACCCCAGTCTCTGAGAAAGGAGAACCGTGAAAACCATAAATGCTGTGCTTGGTTACTGTTCATGCATCCAGCCCTCATTTGGAAACAGAACAAACAAGAAAAAAAAGAAATTTTTGAATTTTGGAAAGAAAAGAAATAGAGAACCCAACAGGGAATAGGATTGCAGTTAGTTGCATATTGGACAGCAGAGTCTCCATTGTTCTCCCAGTCTCCCTCGCTTTGATCGAAGAAGAAATGATTATTTTATCAAAAACCAAAAGCTAACAAGAAGAAGTTGATGCACGGTATTCCTCTCACCTTCAACAAACGGATGCATGTGGAATGCAAAACAGATGCGCCATGGATCACTGAAGGAGAGGAACGTAGAGAGAAGAGAGGAAAAGGAAATTGAATATATTAAAAGAGAATAAAAGAAATTAAGGGAGAGAATATAAAAAGGGGTATGTCTAAATATAACCGACCCGGTTACAAAAACCTTGTAACCTAAATTATTGTGTCCCCATTATTTTGTCATTTTGTGATTGTTTTTAAGGTCAAAAAAGCAAATTACTGTGTCCCCATTATTTTGTCATTTTGTGATTGCTTTTAAGGTCAAAAAAGCAAATTCAACCTCAAAATTTTGAATTGTTACTTTGATTTAAAAGGCAAAACGAGGGGTATTTTGAGAATGAATACACTCTTTCCTAACAACCCGAACAACCACTCGCCCCAATTGATCGTCTTCCTCGTCGCGAGTCTTTCTGTTACTTTCCTGGTTTTTATGGCATAAAGTTTGACAAGATCATCTCTAGTGAGTCAGGTAAAGGCTCTCTTTCTTCTCGGCATGTCCAATGCTTTTCTGGGTTTTAGAGTTTAAAACTTTTGATGGACTTCATTTTTGTTTTTTGAAATTTAGAAAACAAAACCTCTTCCCAGAAATTCATGTATCAATTATATTGCAATAATTTTTCTCTCTTCAAATAAATCAATTGTATTAAATATGCTAGTGTTTTTAAGAAAGTTAAAATTCAGGAAGATGACAAATGGCAATATTGTATGCTTTTTTTTTTCGTAAAGTAATATCGTAGGCTTGGTACTACTATAATGATGACATGTGAAATTTTGTAATTATAATATATTTTATAGGTTGATTCTAAGTGTTTTGGGATTGATATTGGCAGCTACTAATTTGATCTTTGATTCTGTGTTTAAAATCGATTATAAGGTTTATAGGTTTAGATCATGGGTCTTAAGATTTGAGGGCGATTCTAGGGTTCTTTTCCGATTTTGATTCGATTAGATCAAAATTTATCGGAATCAGTTCCAAGGATGTAGGGGACGGTATCAGTATCGGTCTTTGTCAATGCCGATTCAATACCGATCCAGATCGGATGGGATTGGTGGGTATCAGTCTATTTTACCCTTGATTTTTATAAAAGGTACTATTTTTTACCTATTTTACCCCTGAAACGATCTGGACAACCGATCCGGATCGAGGATTGGTCTCAGTCAATACAATCGATCCCAGACCGATACTTGAAACCATGATCAGTTCGATCTCCAATTCCAAGTTTAAAATCCTTAGTTGATTTGGCTAGTTTGGATCAATCCCAATTCTGATCATTATAGAATGGCATATCTAGGGTTTTTGGGATTGGGCAATTGGTTTTTAAAATTTAGTGTCAATTCTAGCATTTTTGTGATTGATTCGGATATGATCCAGACTGGAATCATTAGGGACCAATTTATTCTTTTGATTTTGAGTTAAAATTCTGGTATTAGTCAATCTGGATTAGAATTGGTCATGAACTATCCAAACTCCGGAAGTTCTAGAATGGTCAATTTAGAATTGGAATCACTAGAGGGATTGTTTTGATACTCAATTTTGAGTTTAAAATCATTGGTTGAATAAATCAATTTTGATCCAAATCGACCATCGTAATACCTATCCAGGCTGTTTCAGAATGATTGATTATAAGGCTTTTGTGATTGATTTGATCTATTTCTGATTTTGATCACTTTGATCTAGATTTTATCTTATCTAGTATTAAGCCAAATTGAAATCAAAGTTCAATTTCAATTTAGACCGATTCGGTTTTTATTGAGTTGACTTAATGGCCTCTTGTAGGTAATATGTTCTCTTTTAGTAATTTTTTAAAGTTGTTATAAGGTCTTTCATGGTTTTGATTCTCTTGATCTGATCCAATTCAATTTTTTACCGATTTGATAAAAACTCAAATTGATAAAGGTTCGTTTCACGTTTCTCTTGATTAGTCCAACCCGCTTGGACTAAAAATGGACACCCCTATTCAAAGCAATAGACCGAATCACCCAATGGTTAGTGTATGTATATATATATATATATATATATATATTTGCAATCCCATGTTGGACTTTAGAGAGACGAGGAATTGAGATTTGAGATTTCAAACGTAGTGATGGGTCTATTCGAGGATAAAATTATATTTCTACCATTTTTAAACACTTTGTCATAAAAAGTGGTGCAGCAACTATTAAGTTTTTATTGGGAATATAAACACATGACATTATTTTTTGAATCTTCTTGAACCAATCATTTCTTTCACATTATAGGACTTTTTATGTAACTAAAAGTGGGTTACAAGCCTTTTGTAACATACCTACGTTACAACTAGACAAACCCTATAGAAAGATATAGGTTAATTTTTTTTATTAGTATAAAATAAAAAGAAAAAATATATTGAGAATATAGATGGGGGTGTAGGAGTTACTAATTAATTAATAAAGAAATTAATTAGGAAAATAAATGAAATTAAAATTTTGGGGATATTATTCTTCTGTGTGTGTGTGTGTGTGTGTGTGTGTGTGTGTGAGAGAGAGAGAGAGAGAGAGAGAGAGAGAGAGAGAGAGAGTTACTAATTAATAAAGAAATTAATTAGGAAAATAAATGAAATTAAGAAAGCAATTTGAGGGATATTATTCTTCTTTGTGTGCGGGAGAGAGAGAGAGAGAGAGAGAGAGAGAGAGAGAGAGAGAGAGAGATAATTATGAGATTTAAATATGGAGAGATGTTATATGGGGACATTAGTCATAATTTAAGTAATAAATGGGGGCATTTGGGCTACATGATAACGTTTGCCAAAAAATTCTAGTACATCCTTTTATAGAGTACATAGATATACTAGTAAAATATGCACGTGCAAATATACGACAACCAATGACTATCAGTTCATATAAAATTTTCTACGAGTAAGGGAAGCTGATGACCACTAACTATTGCATTATCGAGGTAGTTCAATGTAAAACCTGCATTGGAACCTAGACAACATACTCTCTTTTGGTAGTCATTATTATGCTACATTACATGGTAAGGTGAGTGTTTTTCTTAATTTTTTTTTTTCAAAATGAAAAACACTTCAAAGTTATAACTTTATTTTTTTTTTAATTAATTTCACTTTAATTTTCATGATTCGTAGACTCTGCAAAATAGGTTATAAGTTATAATAATATCCATCTGTGGAAATTTCTTAATAAAATGTTCAAATAATTTAAATATTATAATATTTCTTATGAAATCAATTGAAACCATTACTTTCCAATGGAATATATTTTCTTCCTCTATTTCTTTTTTTCTTGCAGAAGATCTGAAGGTTGAAGACCGTGACGACAAACCTTCCCTAGTTCATGTCAAATAGAAGAAATGAAGAGGGAGAAATAAGAGTGGGACCACTAACCTTGAGTGAATAGATATGGAAGCAGAAAGTAGCAATCCCAAGCTTCAATTCCTATCTTCCCTCTTCTTCTTCTTCTTCTCCACCGTTCTCTTTTCTCAACATTTAGTTAATGATTTTAAGGCTCACATCAAGATCAATCAATCCGTTATTGAGTCATGTGGACCCACCTCCATGATGTTAGTTGGTGTTAATCAATCCCCAAAATTGGTGAGCCAAGTGTGGGAAACTTTCAAGCTGTACGAGTGTGCAGCATCGGGCCTCATAATCAAATAAGCCAGTTGGTCAGCACAGATCCCCCGGTTGGTTGATCAACTGGTTGTCCCTATAATACTTTTTTTGACTGGATTCCTTTAGTGTCTCTACCCATTTGAGGAGGGGTCCCCAGTAGCATTTGTGCACATCAATTTGGATATATAGTGTCACGCTATATGCATATAAGGTATGCGCATAGGGTCAAGCACCCTTATCACAAAGGCTTATACGATTAGAATCTCCTCCAAGTCGATCTACACTGTCTACATTAACATGAAGGGTCATTTTTTCCTGTAAAGCAGTAGATTGTATCAAGCCATAGGTCACTGGTAGTTACCACCTTCGGTGCATGTGTAACAAAAATTCTATTCATAGTGAGCAAAGCTCATAGCTGCCAAATTGCAAAATTCGTCAATCATGGAGTGAAAATAGACCACAGCCCAACTCGAATACAAACAAGGTTTTTCTTGGCTAAGGAGTCAGCTACAAAGTCACACTCTCAAGGAATAAAGTGGAAACTACAATCCAGAAAATAAGAAAAAATATGGGATATATCACCACAGGCTGAACACTTAAAGGTTTGGATGTGTTTCCCCCTTGTGATATAGGGGTAGAGCTCTTTACAATCCATTTCCACAAAATGCGGTCAAAAGACTTAGAGATCGCTTCTAACATCCAATTGCAAACTACCAGTATTTCCCCCCTCGAGGCTAGAAGTAAAGTTTAAAAGCTCTACGACCGTTAACACAACCCTCATGGTCTCTAATTATAAAACCGATACCTCCATGTCAATCCTCCTTCTTTCAAGCCGCTTCATTGTTTATATATTAATTTATAAAAATAGGCTGGTGCAGCTGTCCACACTCCACTAACCTCAACAGATGACTCTAGAATATTAACTTGAGCTACCCTAATAATGCCATCGTGAGCCTGTAAGAACTCGGCATGGGATTTTTGAGCAGCCACAATCACGTCGGTTGGCGTCCAAGACCTTACAGAGAAAAGGAGATCATTTCAAAATGTTAGAAAATTGTAAGTTTGTTGAAACCTTGAACTCTTGTCCACATTGTTCTTACAGCCAAGTAATTTACAACAAAGCTGATTTTCAAAAGATTGGTGTGTGTTCAAACTAGCATTCATAAGCCGCCAAATCTGGCCATAGTTGGTTAAAACAGGAAGGAGTAAAAAAACTTTGAAATGTTTACTAAATTTTTAGAACAGCTTAGAATTTAAATAAGATAATAAAATTCGGTCAAATATTTGGAGAATGGAAGCTGAAATTACATATTTTATATGTCTATTTTTGAAAAATACGTGACAAATAACCGAAAATGTACACACGTAAATTGTGAAACTAACTCATGTTTCATTAATTAAATAATAATATTTGAAGTGTCGGTCATAAGTCTTTATAATATTAAATTAATATTTTAAGAATCAAGATTTAGATTTAAAAAAAGGGAATTATTAATGTAACAAGAATCTGTTATTTATCTAAACATAACAAGACAGTAATTACCCCCTTAGAACTATAGTAGGGTTGCAATTGGAAATAAATTATGAAGACATTTAAGTAAAAGCACATTCCCTAATGGTAATAAAGAAAAAATCCATAAAATGTAAAAACTTTAATTAGTTTTCTTAACAAAGGGTTAAATCGTAATTGAGAACAACCCATCTTCCCAAACATTTCTTCGTTTCCTACCATGAACCAACCTAGGGGTGTCACCGGTCCGGTTTGGTGCGGTTTCGGTCCGGTTCCACCGGTTTCGGTGTGACTTTGGAACTGACCGAAACCGACCCATTAAGGATTTATCGGTTTCAGTCCGGTGTCGGCTTCGGTGCAGTTTGGGTTCGGGTTGGTACCAGTTTGGATTTATCAGGTTCATTTCGGTTTGGATCAGTTTTTTAAACCGGTATGGAGCCATTAGGAAACAACCAAATGTTGAACTGTTGAACTTCGGTTTCTTAAATCGATTTGTAACCGGGTTGGTTTTGGTTTTTGGTGTAGTTTGGATTCGACATTCCATACAAATGTATACAAAACTATACAAATTTTGATTTTTTTAATGAATTTTGGAGTGTTTCGGTTTCTTACCGGTTTGGTTTCGGGTTCATCCGGTTTTCGGTGTGGTTCGGTTTGATTTTGGGGTTGCAATACTTGAAACCGAACCGAACCAATAAGGCTTCGGTTTGGTTCGATCTGTGTTGTTATCGGTTTGGTCCGGCCGATTTTATCGGTTCGGTTTAGGAATTGACACCCCTAAACTCCGGCAGAGATAATGGTCCTTATCAAATGGGTTTGAATCCAAAAAATTGAGACCTATGTATCCAGAAAAGAAATTGGATTTATTGTTCTCTCAGGCGAGAAGAAGTGAGTTGTGCACGAAAGGGCGCTGTAAGGTTTATGTTCTTGGTAAGAAATGGTTTTTTTTTTTTTTTTGCTCAATACTTGACTTGCAGTCTTCATCAATGTGACAGTGAGAACCAGCTAACTCAAACACCTGTTCTCATAAAGTGGATTTCTATCCAAGACAATCCTTTCCCTTCCTTGATTTGTACAAAAAAAAAATATTGAACCTACATTTTCCCTTTTTTTCGTGGTTTTGGTGACCATTCTCTATGGCTAAACCACTATTTCTTCTTCCAAACGAGGCTCTTTCACTTCTGGGGAAACCAAAACAGGTTCAGCAATCTCTAGGGGTTTCAGAGTATCGTTATGAGATTTACATCCAACTCTTAAATTCACATTCGGGTAGGCTTCTGACGGTTGAGGGTGAAACCCCCTATTCTGATTCTTCTGAAGCCTCGGGCTCCAAATCTTCAAGCTTTTCCTTGTGATAAAAAAGAATCAGGGCTCATAGCTTCTTACAGTAATATCTACCCATTGACTTGTTACAGTAATATCTACCCATTGAAACACAACCTACGCCTAGCTTGGACCAACTAAGTCCCGCATAGAGCTTTGAGAAACCTAGAATTGGTACACGAAACAAAACAGAATCCAAGGGGGAGAGAGAGAGAGAGAAAGTTATGGGTTCATGAAAATTATAATTGAGATAGTGATCATGCGGGGTGAGTGGAACAGAGAAAGCAAATGTTGGCTTTTCAACATGATTTTCAATTTTCCACCACCATTAGAGATGAAAGTAGAGAGGGATCTCCGGTTGAAAATGGTGATGTTAATCGACCAAACCTAATCTAACTACTAACCATACGATAAATTAAAGGCGAGAAGAAGAAGAAGAAGGGACGGTTTTCTTAATCGAGTAGCGGCGAGTTATGATGAAATGACAGAAATGCCATTTTTTAAATGTTAATTTATATAACACATGAGATTTTAATTAAAAAAATGAAATGTCAAGTTTGCTCCCACCTAATGGATCTCTTATGTTTTATTATCCTTTTCATATGGTCTTTTCACCGTTTTGTTATTTTTTAAAATGTAACTCACCCTTGTTACATCAATAACAACCCTTATTTATTTTCATATTTTTAGGATCAATTTGAAAAATAGCCAAAAAAAAAAAACATTTACAACCTTGCAACAATGACAACACATTAACTTTCAGGAAAAAAAAAAAAAACACTAAAACACAATGACACAATAACTTCACAAAAAACAAAATACACTATACACTTCCTCGGTCATGCCAACTCCACTACCTGTTGACATGTGGCTCCATTATGGACGAAGAAGACCATTGGGATGGGTAGAAATCGTCTAAAATTCCCATCTGGTGCAATCCACTGCAATACCACCCCAAGCGCTGACAGATGTAAATCTATATCCACGTATTCAGATAAACACCAAACCAGTAAAAAACCGTCCAACCAAACATAGAGAACAAACCGAACAACACGTTGGTTTCATCTTTTGAAATAAAACTGTGATATTTTCCCTCTCCTCTCTCGACTCCTCTGTCTCTCGCCTCTCTCTTCGACTCGACCCCTCCCTCTCGTCTCTGCAAGCAAAAGCTCAGATCTCGACCTCTCTCTCGACTCTCCCTCTCGGTTCCCTCTTTCTCTCTCTCTCTCTCTCGACTCTCTCTGTCTCTCGGCCTCTCTCTCTCGATCTCGACCTCCTCGTTCTCTGCAAGCCCTAACCCTGAAATCTTGACTCTCCCTCTGTTCGTCGCTCCCTGCTCTTTGCTCTCTCGATCTGTTCCACACTCTTGACTCTCTCTGTGTCGCGCCGACCCATAGCTCCCCTCCCGTTACTAGAACCTTAACCCTCTCTGTAACCAAAAACCTTAAAACGTGCTCTCTGGACCTCCCTCCTGTTTGTCGCTCCCGCCTCTCGACTGTCCACACTATCGACTCTCTAATGTTCGTCGCTCGAGTCTTAGCTCCCCTCTTTGCCTAACTCCCCCTCGGTTCTTTATTATTACACTATAAGCACCCACCCTCCTGAACCAAAATAACTCGACCGCCTCTACTCTCCCTCATCGTCCCCTACCCTACGATCTGATTCAACCTCGACTCCTCTCTGTTCAATCACTCCCGCTACACAACATTCTTCTCACTGCAAAGATGAATAACAAACTCCTTCATTGTATGCAATCTTGTGGATGTTTTGTTTTTTTGTTTTTTTTTTTTAAATTAATGAAGTGTACGATTAAATCCCCACCAAACCCATACCAAGTATTGCTTTACCTGGATCACCAATTTTTAATAGAATTTTTTTATTGCATCCCTTTCTCTGTGGTTTTGACTACTTAAATATTAGGGGAAAAGGGTTTGTAATTCTACGAGAGAGAAATAACATGTCCGAAGTTGTGTCAAACATTCTTGTTCAGAGATAGGGATCATTGTGGACATGGCTAAGCATCTCTTGCATTGAAGTGAAAGAGAGTTTTTTTTTTTTTAATGAAAGACTCATCATATGGCTTTCACTTGATACCACACCTTGATGTTTGCTCTCTGCCTTTATTTATTTTTTTTTTTAATAGTTTCCTTTTAGCATCTTCGCTTATGTCATATTAATTTAAGCATTACATCCATGTCAATTAGATTTTTTTTGTTACTATTGGAGCCTTTTTTTTAATGTATGCTTCTCTTAGGGGTATTGTATTTTACATAGAAATGGATGCACAACAGAGGATGTGTAGCTGTGGTGAAGGGGTGATGGTCATCCGGACTTCTCGAACGTTGAAGAATCCTGGACGCCGATTTTACAGATGTCTGTTAGGTGAAAAACATCCAGACTCTTTCATTTGGTTGGACCCAGCGTTGAGGAACTATACAGAGACTGTAGACACAGGAGCATGTCATTCAAATGAAAGTGTTAATAGGAACACACGGGCCATCTCGGCTATTCGTCATCCACCCTATAGTCCAAAAGTGCGGAACCAAGTAGTAGTGGATCAGTCATTGCTCAACCATTATTATGGTTTAACCATCTTCCTCTGTATTTGGGTGTTAATTCTTTCATGCTATGTCTTCTATGTAACGTCCTTGTAAATAGAAATACTGTTTCGTTAATGAAGTTGGTTCCGTCATGTAACAATGATATGTCGGGTCCTTATTATGATTATTTCCTTATTACTTAATGTACTAACAATCTTTTTTGTAGGTAAAAAGTCTTTAGCTCAAAATGGTAGAGCATCTGGGCTAATGCTCAGGTTATGGTGGTTCAAATCCACCAAGACTTTGAAAAGTGATCGGAATGTATTCTACCGTTTCAGTTCCGTGTTTTAAATTGCATTTTCAAGGTTTTTTAGTTCAGTTCTACTGGTTTCAAGATTTTTAGCCTCTAATTCCTTATGTTGGGTCCTACCTTGTTCTATACTTTAACCTCAGTACACGTCTGTTTGATACATTTCTTCTTCCTTTTATCAGATTAACTTGTTATTTTATATGTTCTTGTTGGTGATTTTGATTATGTGAAATCTGAATTATTCTTCCTTCTTATCAGATTAACTTGTTTAATTATTCTAGTTATCATACATGGTTGCACTGCAATTTCAGGTTGTTAAATGATTCATAGTTATTCTATGGAGTTGTGCTATTTTAAGTATCTTGTATAGTGTTCAGACAATGAGGACTGTCACTGCAAACAAACTACATTCTCATTGTAGTTCCTCAGTTCTTACTGTTACCTCAATCTTCAAGCATTATCTGTGTTGAAGTTGAGATTTCAGTTTTGTAGATTCCAAGGAACTTTTAGTGAACCCCAATTTGGGAACTTAATGGTGCATATTGCATTTTAGTTTTCCATAGTATTTCCTGTGGTATATTGTGATGGTTGGGTTCATACTTACAGAAGGTCCTTCCTACAAATATGCATCACAGTACCATCTTACCAACTTCAGTTCCTCTGAACCAGCTGGTACTCGCCCTGTATTAATAACTACCTGAATGATATATATGTAGATGAACTCAATAAGCAAGGGAAGAATACAAGTCTCTTCTCATGACTTTGTATAAAGATGATGAGGATTACTGTATATACAAGGGTGATTTGTAATAGTGATTTGGGAGTGAAAGTCTAATTTAGTTGGACAATGAATAAATTTGCCACTTAATTTTCATTTATGAATCTTTTGTTTGCAATCAAGCTCAGGTCAAAGACTAAACTCTATGGACAATGTTCCATGTAGATTGTGATGTTTGAAAATGCAAATACAAATGTATCTCTGGATTAGAACCAGTAACCAGCGCCGAAGGAACAGATACAGACCAACTTGATTTGATTTGGATCTGCAGGTACTGACCTAGCTGAAGTAAAAATGGAAACCAATCATCTTATCTCCAACTGATATGCCACCCTTCAGATTAGAATAGGTTAGGCTCTCCTGTCATGGCTAATTCACTATCATACCATTTATACAAACTGCAGTTCTTGCCCAGATCAACTCAAATCAGGGCAAGTCCAATTCCAGTCAATTAATCTTGAGTGGTAGTACCTGTGATAGATCAATAGCTTGACACAGAGTCAAAATATAATTAATGCATATGCAGGTTTCCGTGGACTACAATTAATGAAGCAAAGACATCTCAAAATCTTGATACATTGAAGCATCTCAAAATCTTGACACAGAGTCAAAATATAAAAGTGACTATAAAAGAAATCTCAAAATCTTGATACATTGAAGCAAAGAAGAAAAACACAGAGGGTACTTTGGGGAAAGCATAGAGCTTTTCTTAGGTTAAGGCAACTGCTTCCTCTTCAATTATTCTGAGCATGTGTTGCACTGCGCCTGCTATGTCATCTACTGAGTTCAGGTGGCATCCTTCCTCTACCTGCAATAAAGAACATTCAATTAAAGCTTAAAATTTCCAAAGAGATACCAGAAGAGATTTTCAAACACAGAAACTCAATCACAAAAGAGGGAAGATATCTTCTTCAATAATCCAACCCCCCTTCACCCATCAACTCCTCATTTCTAGCAAGATAAGAAGGGAGATTGATTGAGACTATACCCCCTTCACACAATTGCAGTCGTTGTGATTATTGGCAAAGGTCATCCAATTACGTGGGCTACCAATTAAGTGGCGCATATCAAGGGACTAGGGCAGTTTGGGGTGTAATGTATGAAACTGTGTCAAGGAAAAGAAACTAACAGCAGTTGCGGACAGAGAATTCTTGGCTTAATTTAGTACCTCTACCATCGACACTAGAACTGCAGACGTCATAGCAAATGTATGGCCCGCATCAAAAGTTGGCGGGCCCCATTGCAAAGGATAGGGGAACATGAACCTGAAAGAAAACATAAATGAAATTGAACTCAAGCAGAAATAAAAACCTAAAGCAAAATCACATGGCAGAAGCAAACTAACTCCGGCTGCTTACCATGGTGCAGAGGATATAAGATGAGCTCTGTCAGTGCGACAATTTTGTTGTGTTTTTATAGGCCTGTTTCGATAGGCCCCACCAGCAGTCAAGACATGGGAATATGCCCAAATGATTGTAGCACAAATCAGAATGGGAAACCTTTCGAATATGGGAACATCCTTGACTGGCCTAACATGCTTCAGATACTGCAGTTCACAAGATACATAATTTACTAAAAGAACAAAGAGATAAACAAATATCAGTAAAGACAAAATCTTTCCCGGTACAATATGAAACCACTCACTTGTGACAAGCCAATAACTGCTAGTGTTCTCATGGGCTGTTTCAGGTCCTTCTTCCTTTTGCAGTAGGCGTCTATTGGCTTCAAGTGATTGCAGAAGTTGCTCAATCTCCTTCACAAATTCTATAGCTCCACCCACTATAGATGCTTGGTCACCCTACAGTATCAAATCACATTTGTGAGCCAAAGGGTCTATTCTACAGTAATCTTACCTTTAAACTCAAGAATTTGAGTATGATTTAACAGTTCTTCCATGCATCAATGTACCCTTCAAGCATTTCAAAGCAATTAAGCTGAAAATCAAATCTTTGAAAGAAAAGTCTATATTATATATAAACATACCCTTTGTATGTAAGACTCAGGCATCATTGAGCGTAGAACAGATAGGTGTTCATTCATCTGCTTCCGGCGGTTTCTTTCTACAGCAATGTGGGTCATCCTCTGTGTCTCAGCTTCTTCCTTGTTATTGCAAACCCTTGACCTTCTCCTTCTCTTCTTTCTGCTTTCCAAATTGTAATTTGAATTCTTCTTCACTCTCCCACTAATGGGTTCCAAAGCCACAATGCCAGCAGGTTTCATCTCTGATGTCGGCGACGGCAAAAAGACTGGAGTTCCAAAGCCCAGCAAATTTATCCATCCACAAAAAGAGTATGGAACATTGCGGACACATTTTGAAGTCTTGGTGGATTCGAACCACCATAACCTGGGCACTAACCCAGGTGCTCTACCATTTTGAGCTAAAGACTCCTTACCTACAAAAAAAGATTGTTAGTACAACATAGGCTAAAAATCAATAGAAATAATAAGAATCTTGGATATATTGGTAAGCATAAAAATAAGGATCCAATGCAACTTTGTGTTTTAATATCACAAAAATAAGCCATGACATTAACTGGATGTATTTAATAGCAAAAAACAATAGTCCTCATTAGCTGAATCTAAATATAATCTTCATCCACTGATTGATGAGTTGCAGATGCTTGAGATGATATATGGGAAATAGAATCCTGCAAGTGACATTAAATATTAGGCAATCTAGATTTGACTAAGAAAATAAAAAATACAACACTATAACGCTATAACAAGCCAAACCTACTCACCATAAATGACATGTAACTGGAATATGTGTTATCCATCAGGCAATCTTCATCCGGTGGTTGATGTTCTTGTAATCGTTGATTGTTACTTGGCCCTCCACTTTTCTTTTTTTTTTCCTTGTTTTTCAACCCAACTCTTTAACCGTCTATCACCTCTTGTACTTTTCTCTTTATGCTTCAAACGTAATCCATTGTATACGTCATTGGAGAAATCAGGCAATATTGGCATATCAGGGCAATCAACTGGGTTGATTCTAATATTACCAAGCTTAAACCTTAATTTATTCGCAGGATCTTTCACCAAATTGTATCCCTCAATTGTATTTGAACCTTCTGATACTATTTGAATAAGTTCAGGACAAATACGCTTATACCGTTGCGTACAATCCAAGTTGACATCTAGTTCAACTTCTTTCCCCTTAATGTCATTGACTACCATGGTTCTTGCTCCCCGTGTCCATCTCTTCAAAATATAACATTCATGAATACGCTTTATATCTAACACATAAAAAACTTTCAAACAATGGCAACACAGAATACCATCTGTCTCAAATTTCATGCAACTGCGTGCTATAATTCCTTGAAGTGGGTTACAACATACTTTATACTCACAGTTTGCTTCAAAAATCCCAACCAGAAAATTAATGAAGGGCATTCCATTACTTCGGTCTATGATGGTGCAAACAGTCATCCAATTATATTCCTCTTGAAATAACTGAAAAATTACAGGAGTGTAGAGTTCCCCAACTTGTTTCTGTACAATTGACATTGAATTTGCAAGTCGTGGCATCTTGTTTCGTGCATCAAATTCAGCTTTTAATTCATTACCACGCTTCTGGTTAAGAACTCTTTCAAAATGTTTAAAAAATTGCACAACATCCAAAGTTGACTTCAAATAGTCCTTCAAGTCACTGTTCAGACTCTCACTGAGCTGTGTACTTCGAATGCCTATTGCGAATGTGTTTTTCATATAGCACTTCGCCCATTGACTTTTAAGACCATAAATGCGTTGCAACCATGCATTATCCTTAACATCATACTCGTGTAGAAAATTATACCATGTTGTCTCGAATTCATCTTCCACATCGTATTGGTATATGCATTTCTTTAAATCTGTAAGAAACTTTTGAGCCATTTTTCATCATATGACCCAAATGTGTAATGCCATTCTGCATTAAGTGCCAAGTACACAATCCATGCCATGTCTGAGGCCACATTTCTTTTAATGCTCTAGCCAACATCTTCCACATTGTATTGGTATATGCATTTCTTTAAATCTGTAAGAAACTTGGAGCCATCTTTCATCATATGACCCAAATGTGTAATGCCATTCTGCATTAAGTGCCAAGTACACAATCCATGCCATGTCTGAGGCCACATTTCTTTTAATGCTCTAGCCATAGCTTTGTCTTGATCCGTAAATATAGTTTTAGGCTTTTTTCCACCATGTGCTTCAGCGAATACCTCAAACAGCCATTCGAAAGATTCCACTGTCTCATCATATAAAAGTGCAGCCCCGAATACAGTGCACCCTCTATGATGATTGAATCCAGCAAACAACCCAAACGGCCTACACTCTTTGTTGGTGCGAAATGTAGTGTCAAAGCTGATTACATCTCCAAAATGTGCGTAGTCAATGATCATCTTTGGATCAGCCCAAAATATGTTAGTTATTTGTTCTTCACTATCCAGTTGAAACAAGTATGTGAAAGATGGGTTGGTCCTAGTTTGGGTAACAAAGTACTTCATCAAACTACCTGCTTCACCATATGTCAAGGCACGCTGTCTTTTAGTGCGGAGATAGTTCCTAACATCTTGGGTCAAACAACTAAGGTTTTCTATCCCACCAACCTACCTACCCATCAACTCAACTGTGGATCTAGGCATGATCCCCGAGTCATCTGCCAAATCAATTTCCTGCCTATGTATGTCTAACATATTCCTCTGTGAACACAACATATGAACTGTTGATGTAATATGAAGCTCATGATTATGTTCCCTCACAAATTCACAACATTTGTATTTTCCATCATCAACCAAACATATGTTCATTCGTGCCTGGCAATTTGTTCTTGTCTCAGCTCGGGGGTTAACAGTATTGATGTCTCGCTTGCCACTCAACCGACAACCAACTTTTGAACAGACAAATCCCCTCTTTCTTGCTCTTATTCAGAAAGTGTTGCCTAACACTAAATCCCATTGCCCGTCCAAATCTGTTGTAATAATCATATGCATCCTGTTCTGAATTGAATAACATCCCAAATATAGGTTCACTCACATCATTCATGCTAACATTCTCCATACTAGACAAAACAAACAAAAAGCATTAAAGTAGCAATACTTCAACATAATTTAACAAAGCAAGAGCAAGAGTGGAATTAAAAAATTTTAAAATACTCTAACTCAAATATAAGGACAGAGACAACAATTCTCTTAGGTTCTTCACAGAGACAGCAAGCAAATAAAAAAATAATGGAATTGAATTTTTGTTCATTTTTTACTAGTCCAACTTTTGTTCATTTTTTACTTTTGTCCTTTCATCAAAGACAGAAACTTGTATGATCTTTTGTTTCCATGTAACCTCTCTCTCTCTCTCTCTCTCTCTCTCTCTCTCTCTCTCTAGATTTATCACTTTAATAGAACATAGGAAGAAATAGAGTTTCATGAGGGGAATTGAAGGTGATAATTGGGGGCTCAAGTGCTTTTTCTAGTAGTAGCCATTAGAAAATCCTAGATTTCTAGATAACCAAATGTGGATTTGGTTGAGAGAGTTCCATGGTCAGTCTTCAGTTTCTATTTAAGGGAACTTTAGGTACACAGTCCTGATTAGAGTACAAGCTTCATATTATGATATTTTGATGTCGATCAGATTAAGTTCCTCAAATGTATTTTCTTCTCTAAGGCTTTTGGTTTCTGTTGCACTTGAAGTCGGCAGACCCTTTTCTTTCTTCTCTTCTTTAAGACTTTTGCTTTCCATTCTTTTCTAACAGAGACAGCAAGCAAATAAAAAATAATGGAATTGAATTTTTTTTGAAAAGAAACTCAGATCAAGCAAGGAAAATAACCCAAATTCTCTTAGGTTTTGAGAGAGACAGCAAGACAACACAGATATGAATTTGAAATTTTAAAGATAAATAAGCTCAAGTCATCCAATGAAAATAACCTTAAATCAGCATTCCTGTTCTCAAAACCCTAAATCACAGATCTAGACATATTGATGCCTTTTGAGAGAGAGGGATAGATATAGAATGATAGAGATTTAATCAACAATTTGTTCAACAAGGTAAGCTGTTAAGAAAAAAAAAAACCATGACATTAACAAAAAAAAACGTTGGTGCAGAGAAAACACAACAAGCTCATACCTTTGCACAGAGCTTTGTAACAAAGAGAGAGCGAATCGAGAGTGAAGTTGAGCGCCGAACCTAGAGAGTGAGGAGTCGAGCGACGAATAGAGAGATTCGAGAGCGTGGAACAGAGAGATAGTCGAGAGCATTGAGCGGTAAACAGAGGGAGAGTCAAGATAGCAGAAAGAGTCGAGGGAAATAGCAGGTCTGAGCTTTTGGTTACAGAGAACCGAGAGGGAGGGAGAATCGAGATCGAGATCGAGAGAGAGGCCGAGAGATAGAGGGAGAATCGAGATTGAGAGAGAGAGGCCGAGAGATAGAGAGAGTCGAGAGAGAGAAAGAGCGAACCGAGAGGGAACCGAGAGGGAGAGTCAAGAGAGAGGTCGAGATCTGAGCTTTTGCTTGTAGAGAACCGAGAGGGAGAGTCGAGATTGAGAGAGAGAGCCCGAGAGACAGAGAGAGTCGAGAGAGACAGAGAGGGAAAATATCACAGCTTTTATTTCAAAAAGATGAACCGAACCGGTTTGTTCCGGTTTGTTCTCTAATGGTTTGGTTAAAGACAGTTTTTTCACTGGTTTATGGTAGATTAATCTGAAACGTGGATATAGAATATTACACGTGTCAGCCGCTTGGGGTGGTATTGCACCAGATGGGAATTTCAGACGATTTCTACCCCCATTGGGAGTCATTCTGGTACCACAACATTATTGGACTACTACCCTAGATGCTTAGCTTTATGAGGACTGGAACTGGAGTAGAATATGTCACATAGTCTCCAAATTTCACAAAAAAAAGAAAAAAAGCCAAGTCTTCTGAGGTTTGAATAAAAAGAAATCTTCTAGCATATTTTATTAATATTAAAAAAAAAATGTCTTTGAACTTGTGGCATAGGCTATGCTATTACATTCTTTTGTTTTCCCTCACACATTCTCTCTTCTCTACCCCTATTAAGAATCTAATCTTTTTTTTTTTTTGATAGAATCTATTAAGAAATATAACCGACATCCCTTGATTGGTGCCCTCCCACACTCCACCAGCTCAAAGAAAATGATCATTTATGCGATAAAAAAAAACCCTTATTATTATTATCAGTAAGTGTTTTCTATCCAAGAGATGTCATTGTGCTCAAAGATAGAGGTGAGTGCCTCAAAAGGAGCACGTGGTCATTGTGAGCCTCTTGTGCCTGAGGTGGGGTCGCTCTCAGACAAAAACTTTGTCCCTATTATTATTAAGGAAAATGCTTCTCATGCAGTAGTTTACCATACATCCTCTGACATTTTCTTTTTATTCTCTCTCCTTCCCTAACGATGTGGGCCACATGTGGGTCCCATGTGAATGATGGTGCTTCCCACATTGCCATTAGTGTGGTGTGGAAATCTGCCAACGATTGTACCATGGAAGATCCTCTCCCTTATTATTATTATTATTATTATTATTATTAGAGGAAATTACACTCCCCTCTCCTATACTTTGCCTCAATACCACTTCTTCCCTACGTATTTTGAAAAATACCACTCTCGTCCCTTGTACTTTAAAGATTCTATCATTCGTATGCCTTCTGTTAGAGAACCCCATTAAGTGATGACATCAGCCTTAAAATATGATATATAATCCCCAAATTATACTTTTATGATGTAAAATACTAATACTAGCCTTTAGTCCTAAAGTGTCTTTGTGTGGACAGTTTGAAACCCTTCTCACATTGAAGCTCACCTCACAACAACCCAAGATATCACTTCCAACCCTGGGTTAAATTATCAGGAAGAGACTGGGTTCAAGGTTTGAGTAAAACGGTTCATGGCACCATAACTCTTTGAACTAAAACCTAAGCATTCCAACCTCTATGGCAAGAACGTTTTCTTCTTCAGCTCCTCCGCGTGGGCTCTATTTTTCATGTAATGAAGTTCGTGAGATGATAGAGGTTCCTCAATCAATTATTAGCTTTTAATTGATTTGGTTTGATTTGATTCACCGCATCTAGTTCAACTCTGCGCCTCTCTTTGTTTTTTTTTTTTTTTTTTTCTGGTGAAGAATGTATGGTCGAAAAAAACTGTAAGTTAATGTCTTGCCAGAAAATTGTTATGAAAAAGAAAATATTGCTGGGAAATTGTTACAGAATGATAAGTCTTGAATTGGTAAATGCAAATTGCATTAACTAATTTGTATTGAATCCTTAATGGATATATATACACAATGAAAGTTTCCTAGTTATTATGTCTACATCTATGGAAGATTCCTATTGCTATTTCTCTAACTATGGAATGTACAGTCAATGAAAATATTACAAACTAATTGTACAGTTGGTGATAAGGTTGACACATCTCATTGTACAGTTAGTGATAAGATTGACACATTTTCATGATGAGTATGCTAAGACTCGCCCTTAAGTTGGCATGTGAAGGTTGTGAAAGCCCAACTTGAAAATTAGATGACATAACTGATCACGACCCAATGGCTTTGTAAACAAATCAATAACCTGAGAGGCTATTGGGATTTTAGTTGGGTGGATGTGGCCCAATTAGAGTCACAGTAGGCCTGTAACTCGAGGGTCAAAGTGGTAGGGTAATATAGGCCTTGACTAACCGTAGCTTTGAGATAACAGAGGAGACAATGGGCAGCATCGAAGTGGGGCTGACGGGGTTGGTGCATCAACTGGCTCAAGATGTTGACTGTATGAGCAATATCGGGATGAATGACAGTCAAGTAGATTAAGTGACCAACCAAGTGCCGGTAAGATGATGGATCCGATAAGACAGTGCCCGATGTGTCATTTAACTTCAAATTTTGTTCCATCGGTGTATCAGAGGGATGAGCACCAGTTAAACCACAATCTTCCAATATGTCTAAAACATACTTCCATTAGCAGAGAGAGAGACCATGCCGGAGATGTTACACCTATGCCCTGACTCGGTCTAATTTGAACAGTTGTGATAGGTCTCAGATCGGAGATCGGAAGTACGATCGGATTTTGGCTCACAGTCACCCATTGCTGAAGGGGGAGAGATGACCCCAAGTGTTTGGGCATAGCGGGCTAGTCTAACTGGAGGGGGTTCGTACATTCAGACCCTAGGCAGTAAGTGACCTGAATTCTCACACATAAATCCCAGCACGTACCAAAGTTACCGAAAGAGCACGAGCACGGCCGAGGGTAACTAACCGTGCCAGACCAGTTGGAGGATAGCAAGTAGTCCACCAAAAATAAGCCACCAAAAGCACTGGGCCTGAATCCGGTGGGCTGTTTTTGGTGAGCCAAATATGCACTCACATCGTAAACAATCTTGGATGATCCCAAATCATCCTCCACATCTTCCCCATGACGTGAGCACATTTCAGACCTAAGTGGTTGGGTTCTCGGGCTCCGAAAGGCGTATTAACGTTATCGGTCCGAATAGGGTCCAACCAAACAGACCCTAAGGTCCAACTTAACACATAAGAAGGAAATGAGGATCTCATTTCCTCATTTCCTTTGTGCTCCATGTAGGAGAGGAAGGAAGAAGAAGAAGAGGAAGAAGAGGGGGAAGACTTACCTTGGTGCCGGCTGCCGGCTAGTTGCCAGAATCACTGCTGGAGGTAAGTGCAATCGTTCCTACTATCCTCACTCTTCATTTTGACCTAGGGTAAGCTAGGGATGGTTGTGATCTTAGTGTACAAACCCTCTTGAGGTCGGGGAATGCATGTTCCACCTCCTCAGTGCCGTTGTCAAGCTCAAACCAAGCCCGGTGAGCTCCGACAACAAGTATTGCCAAATGACCAACTAGGGTTTCGATCATTTGATCGACATATCTCCCAAATGGCTCAGTGGAATCAGGATTTTATTGGCTTAGAATGATGCTAGGAACATTCCTTAGAAACTCCATGGAACAAATTCTGACGATCAGGCCTGAGTCGAAAAGCCCTAATTCGAATGGCCAATTCTGTACTACCACCAGAAGCAAGCCACTGGAAACACTGGGTCTGCTTCTGGTGGGTTGTTTCCAGTGAACCACAGAGCTCAATAAGCTCTCTGCCACCACCACCGAAAATAGGACTGATATTTTTGGTGGAAAGACCCTGTTTCCAGTGACATTACTGTCACTAGGAAACCTTGTCTAGACCTTTTGGGAGTGACCCAAGTGGGCCCTCTTGATTTTCAACCATATTGATGTACGATTGCCCTTGTGTCTAAGACAATGACATGCATGAGCCCTGAGACCGAAACTGAGCTGATTGATTGGTGGCCTTATCTGAACCCTAACACACGGAGATAAACAAGGTGAGGGATGGTTGCTTTATTTTTTTGTGATCGTTTATTATTATAGAACTGCTCACATGTGTGGAATTTCATATTTAATTATATTTTTCACATGATGATGATGTTCAATCACATGTTACATTTTATGATTATGATATGAATTGTTATGGATATGTATGGCGGGATCCGGTGTGGCCGAGGTGGTACCGGTATCATAATCGTCATGTAATTTTTGTATGTATAAGATGGAATCCGATGTGGTTGAGGTGGTACCGGTGTCGTGATTGTCGTATACTTATTGCATTCATGCATTGATTATGTGCATTAGATTTAGTTGTAGTCATAAATTACACTTTGTGGCCAATGTGTTACCGATATCGTGTACTCTGGGACTACATTTAGAAATGGATACGCTTTGTGGCTGACGATTGGTACCGGTGTTGCGTAGTCCATACTTAACTGTTATATGCATGTTAGATTAGGTAATCGGTCACGAATTACACATTGTGGCCGATATGTTACCGGTATCGTATACTCGTGACTGTATTTGGAGATGGATTATACTTTGTGGTCGATGTGTTACTGGTATCATGTAATTCATACTAACTGTATCATTATGAACGCATGTAGCATATATGTGGTTAGGTATCACTTCCTATGCTACGAACCCTTGCCAACAAGGGTTAAGGTGTTGGATAACCCATTGTGTTATGTTCAATGTGCCTTTCTAGAATGCCACACTCGCGGTACGATGTGATTGCCGGAGGCAGGAACCTGTCCGGTGTGGCAGATGATGTACCGATACCGTGACTGCCAGGAGGGGATTATTAGGGGTTTCCTGGGTGACCCATGGATGCATACGGGGACCGACAGACTTCTATTCACGGCTAGGGTTTGTATCCCTGCGTAGTCGATGGCGGTTCAGAGATGAGGGATACAACCTAATGTGCCGTAGTAGTGTTTACCAAACTTAGTTATATTGTTAGGTGGATAATAAAATAAATGAACTACATCATGAGCATCATGGACTATATGTTTAATTTTCATTATCATGCATCATATATTATTACTGCGATTGTTGTTTAGATGTGATTGACCCCACCCCTCATTGAGCGAGTTGGAAAGCTCACCCCACGTATACACAATTTTTAGATGATGATGTAGGTACAGTCGTGCCCATCGCTAGTGATTCTCTTTCCTCTGGACCTGAGTGCAGAGTGAGCGACTGGTGGATGCCGGACATGGAGGAGTATGGCAAGGACTGTGCTTATGAATTTTGTGCATACGCAGCACCATGAGGTGTTCGGCGTATTTTTGATTATTTTGATACAAGTCTGTGGATATTATGTTTTAAATTTGGTATGTGTAAGTCTTAAAGGATTGTAAACAGAATAACTCAGTTATTGATATTATATAATCATTAGATATTTCCCCATTTATTTTGGTGATTCCGCTATTATACTCTGATTCTACTACTTTTGGTTGGTTGTGATGTGAGATTATGAAATGTTAATGTACTGCTATCAGAGATCCTGGTAGGTTTATAAGACAGATACGTGTCTTACTCACATTGCCGGTATTCTTAAGGGTAAGTTGGGTTTACTGGAAGTGGAGTGTGACAGCTATGGTATCAAAGTGTGAAGCTTTGCCTTAAATTGCAATCTCGACTAAACCATGACTTAGGAAAATTATGATTTAAATAAAAATCTCAAGACAACAATAATAGAATTGCATAAACTAGGAGACAAGCATAGGTGTTAAAGCCGTTTCATTAAATAAAGAACCTGATTACACACCTTACACCTTTTCATAAAAAAAAATTAAAATACTGAAAATAGAAAATCCTAACTAGCCTAAGTCTAGGAATTTAAATGACTGAAGAAAATGACAGAAAATGAAAGTTCAACTAAAACCTAAAACATCAAACTCAAATGAAACATGGAAGAAAAATCCTAAAAGCTACAGTGGCAAACATGCCACTAACCCTGTTGATCGTGCTCCTGCTGATCCTGCTATTACTGGTTTTGTCCTTGGCCTTGAGCCTGGTTCGGACTGTGTGTTCCTGGAGGTGGCACTGGAATACCCAGATGAAAGACCATCGCCTGCATCTGTGCCTCAAGGGAGGCCATTCTATTATCCATGAGACAATAGGTCCAATCCACGCTCTCGAGGCTACTGTCCATGCTCCTCAACAGTGATGTGGTGGTATCCAGGTGTGCCATAACATCGTTGAGACCGAAAGGCCTTGCACCCCTAGAGCCTTGTGAAGTGGAAGGAACCCTGGAACCCATAGCCTGTGGGTTATGTGGTGGGACACCACCAACCCTAGTAGCTCCTCTCCCTATACCATTGGCATCTCTACCGATGCTTCCACCAACGTCATTAGCACTGCCACCCTCTACCTCCATAGGCTGCTCGCCATCCTCCATAGCAGGTGTCACCTCTATCATGTCTAGAGTCATCTTCCTCAGGGAGTCTTAGTTGAAATCTGTGACCTCATCGCCCAAGCGTCTCTCTTCCTCAAAATCCACCCCAAAGCGAAGGAAGATGTCTGTTAGTATCCTCCCATGGCATAGGTTCCCGACTTGACGATCCTGTCCCTCGGACTGAATTACCATGGTCCACATCCAAAGGTAGGGGAGACGTATCTGCACCCCTATGTAAACATAGTAAGTCACATAGGCATGTAATATGGATACCTCATCGTAGTGCCCACAGGTGTGGAGAATGTTCAACTGGACTGCATAATAGAAACCTTTGGGGTGGTAAGGTAGTTAACTATGCAATCGCATCCACTAGCTTCCTTGGTCAACATGTCGTTTACCTCTTGAAGGGTGTCAGGGCTCTAGAAATCATAAGCTGGAGTTTAAGGTGGGCAATACACTAGATCTCCTGTGTTTTCAACCATCAGGATATTGGCCAATAGCCTCATGTCAAAGGAAATTTCAACCCCTTTCATGTAAGAGGTGATCCGCATCTCTTCGGTGCCTCTATTCATGCATTGGAGGTTGGAGTAGAACAATCTGACTAGTGTTGGGTAGTAATACTTGTTGGGTTTTAAGATGCGGTACCACTCGACTGCCTCAAAGCGTTGACGAAGATGGAACGCACGAAAATCTCTTGTCCTCACATAAATCCCCGGGTCCACATTACAATGCTCGAAGCATTTCCAACGATCTCGCTCAGCCACAGAGCAGAATAGGATTAGGTTGAATTGTGCTACAGGTGGGTATGTACACGACGTCCAACCTTCTTGCAAGATGATTCCTAAGGATTCAAGAATAAAAACCTAGTTTAATGGCTTGAAGTAGAACTCATAGAGAAGAAAATCTCAAAAGTAGGTTAAAGAGAGAAGAAACATACCTTTGGTGCGTATGCGGCACCGATTGATAGCAAAATCGTAAGGAAAAGGTGTGGAATGAGTTGGAAAACCCTTTTTGGTCGTTTCCTCTCCTTCTCCATGAGTTAGAATGGGGTTTTGTGACCTAAGACACAAACCTAAGTCTATTTATAGCCGTTTTAGATCCACCGAAAACACTGGACCTACTTTCGGTGCCTGTTTTCGATGAATTGAAAAGTCCCAAATCAGCCTTTACCAGTCCCACCAGAAATAGAACTGATATTTCTGGTGGAATGGCTCATATTTTCGGTGAAAATGGCCCCTGTTTTCGGTGGCTATTTTTGGAAATAAAATTTTATTTTTATTTTTCAAATCTTAATATTATTTTATTACCTTAATTGTGTGCCCCTTCGTGATATACATGCGATCGGATCCAAATATGTGCAGACCCCACTTATGCATGCCCTAACCTTAATTTTGCCTATTATATACATGTGGGACCCACTATATATGCATGTGTTCCAATTATATGCAACCTTGTATACGCATGTGAACTAATCGGATTCCTTCATAGGAGTCATGTCATGCCGGAACACTCAGTCCCAATGTCAATCACGCCCGTCACCTCCCGATTCCCTTACACAGAATCTGGGTAGGCCCCACAATGCACCCCTAGCTCCACCAGTACTTACTGCACATGATGTGGCTGCCATTATGGGTAATATGATGTGGGGAGATGAGGAAAGACAGAATCAGTTTATGGTCAGGATCGATGATAGGATCTAAGCGGCAATGGGAGCTCGTAATGCACCGCCCGCACCTCCCACTCTGTCGGCACCTGTTTTGGTCCCCGCTGGATTGGCTATCCTTCAAACATCTGGTGGGGCACAAGTGCATGGGCAAGGGTAGTAAAATGTGCATGGGCATGTGCAAGACCCAATACCGGAACAAGCCTAAGCCCATGTAGAGGGTTGGCAGACTTGACAAAGATGATGGAGAAATTTCAACAGCTTAGGTCCCCATGTTTCTCCAAGGTGGGAAAGATCTGTTGTATCCATCAAGATGGATTGGTGGTATGGAAAAGGTGTTCAGGCTAATAGGTTGCACTGAAGAGCAAAAAAATTTATGTGTGGGCTATCAATTGGAGATGAAGCAGGTGATTGGTGGAGTGCCACTGAGCCCATTCTGAGGGTGGGTAACCTGAACCCCACTTGGGCAGACTTCAAGGGAGCAATTTTGGAGAACCACTTTCCAGAAAGCTTCCGAGATAGGAGAGAGAGTGAGTTCTCTCAGTTAGTGTAAGGTTCCTTGTCTGTGTTGGAATACCAGCAATGCTTCGAGGATCTGTTTCACTTTTCTCCTGAGCATCTCCGAGGGGATAGGGCTAAGGTTAAAAAGTTTGAGTAAGGGTTGAGGCCAGGTATTGGATCAACCATTGTGGGATTGAAACTGTAGACCTATGCTGAGGTGGTCCAAGTGGCTAAATCTATTGAAGACCGACATAGAGATAATTTCATGGCCCAGTAAGGAATTGAAAAGAGGATGGGATCTACTAATAGGCAGCAAACCCTTCCGAGTGCCTTATATCAACCCAACTCCAGTATAGTTCTGGAAGCCTAAAGCTAGTCAGACTTCCCAGTCCTCCCGATTTAGTGTTGTATCTCAGTTTACGGGATCGAGCCCAAGGTGTTTTCATAGTGATCAGCCAGGCTACCTAGAGGATATACCCCCACCGAAGGCCAGGTGATGCACCATACACTATGCCACCCAGGCCCCAGTAGACATATGCAGGCCCTAGACCAGCACAGCCCCCACAGGGCCAGAGACCACAGGGCAGAGTGTTTACTATGACTACAGAGGATGCTGAGTTGCACCCGGTGTAGTGGCAGGTACATTATTGATATCATTATTGCCTGCATATGTGTTATTTGACTCAGGAGCCTTGCATTCGTTTGTGTCATCGGCATTTGTGAAGAAGATGGGAATTCCACCCGAGGGGCTGACTCAGTGTTTGGTAGTGAGTACCCCTACAGGGAGTGTAGTAGGGTTGAACTATGTTTACGAGCCTTGTCCAGTGACCATAGGTGAGCACGAGTTGAATGCTCACTTGATTGAGTTGGATATAACCGACTTCGACGTGATTTTAGGAATGGACTGGTTGTCTGCATACAGAGCCAGTGTGCTATGTGTAGAGAAGACTATCATTTTCAGACTTCGTGATGATGATGAGTTTGTGTTCCAAGGGGATAAGGCCAAGAGACCCAAGAAGGTTATCATATCGGCACTCCAGATGAAGAAACCACTGGATAAGGGATGTTAGGGCTACTTAGCATCGGTGATGGATACTGAAATAGAGATTAGGCCATTGACCGAGCTAGATGTGGTAAGGAAATTTCTAGATGTATTCCTAGATGACTTAACAGGTTTGCCCCCGAATCGAGAGACAAAGTTTGCTATAGATCTACTCCCCGGCTCAGCACCAATGTTAAAAGCCCCTTACCGCATAGCCCCCACAGAGTTGAAGAATTGCAGGTGCAACTTCAAGACCTTATGAAGAAGGGATTCGTTAGACCTAGAATATCTCCATAGGGAACACCAATATTGTTCGTGAAGAAGAAAGACGAAAGTATGAGGTTGTGCATTGGCTACCGGGAATTTAATAAGCTAATCATCAAGAACCGGTATCCTTTGCCAAGGATAGATGAATTGTTTGATCAGTTGCAAGGTGCCAAGGTATTTTCCAAGATTGAACTTAGATCGAGCTACCACCAGCTCAGGATCAAGGATAGTAATGTTAGCAAGACAGCCTTCAGATCAAGGTATGGACATTATGAGTTCTTGGTGATGTCATTTGGGTTGACCAATGCACCGACTGCATTTATAGACTTAATTAACCAGTATTCCAGGATATCTTGGATAAAATTGTAATTATGTTCATTGATGACATATTGGTCTACTCCAAGAGTGCAGAGGAACATGCTGTTCACCTGAGGTTAGTATTGCAATGCCTGAGAGAGAAGCAACTCTATGCCAAATTCAGCAAATGCGAGTTTTGGTTGTCACAGGTGGCATTCCTAGGCCACATTGTTTCAGATAAGGGTATAGAGGTTGACCTAGGCAAGGTAAAGGCAATTCTAGAGTGAGAGACTCCTAAGAGTGTAGCTAATATATGTAGTTTTTTGGGATTGGCCGGATACTACAGGAGGTTTATTGAGAACTTCTCCCATATTGCTACCCCGATAGCCCGACTCACACGGAAGGGTGTAAAATTTGAGTGGTCCAATTCTTGTGAAAAGAGTTTCAAAGAGATAAGGTAAAGATTGGTATCATCTCTAGTTTTGAATATTCCGACCGGTACAGGTGGTATGGTTATGTATAGTGATGCCTCCAAGCCGGGATTGGGTTGTGTATTAATGCAATATGGGAAAGTCCTTGTTTCATCCCACCAGTTGAAAGATTATGAGAAGAACTACCCTACCCATGATTTGGAGTTGGTAGCTGTGATTTTTGCACTGAAAATCTGGAGACAATACCTGTATGGTGAGAAGAGTGAGATCTTCAGTAACCATAAGAGCCTCATGTACTTATTCACCCAAAAGGAGCTCAACATGAGACAGAGGTGTTGGTTGGAGTTATTGAAGGACTATGACTGTACTATCCACTATCACCCAGGAAAGGCCAATGTGGTAGCTGATGCACTTGTCAGAAATCCCAGTCATTGACTCTTACATCACTGACAACCAATGAGCATCTCATAGAGGAGGCTAGGATGCTAGACTTAGAGCTATTAGTGGAAGGTGTCACCTTGTCACAATAGGCATTGGTGGTACAACTTAGTCTGGTGGATAGGATCACTACAGCTCAGGGTAATGATGCAGAGTTGCAAAAGCTGATAGCAGAATGCCAGGAAGGAACCTAAAAGGATCCAGATTTCTCTATAATTGAAAACGGGATTCTCAAGTTCAAAGAGAGGTTATGTGTGCCTAGTGGTGGTGATTTGAGATATAGTTTTGAGAGAGGCACATAACTCTCTATACTCCATTCACTCCGGCAGCACTAAAATGTATAAGGACCTTAAAGGCTTCTACTAGTGGAAAGGAATGAAGAATGACGTGGCCACACATGTGTCTAGATGCCTCACGTGCTAGCAAGTCAAGGCTAAAAGACAAAGGCCCCATGGTTTATTACAGTCCCTACCTATTCCAAAGTGGAAATGAGAGAATATTACCATGGACTTTGTCATAGGTCTACTCCGCACACAGAAGGGCATGGATGCCATTTGGGTAGTTGTGGACGGCTTAACCAAGGCAACTCACTTTATCCCAATCAAGATCACATTTTCTATGGACAAGTTAGCCAAGTTGTATGTTGATAACATCATCAAATTGTATAGTGTACCAATTAGTATCATCTTTGATCGAGATGCCAGGTTCACTTCTAAGTTCTGGACATGTGTACAAAAAGCTATGGGTAAATAGTTGAATTTCAACACAGCTTTTCATCCACAGACCGATGGTCAATCAGAAAGGACCATCCAGACATTGGAGGACCTACTTTGAGCATGTGCCTTAAATATGAGTTACAGTTGGGATGAGCACATTTCCCTTATTGAGTATTCCTATAACAACAGTTATTAGGCCACTATCGGAATGTCCCCATTCAAAGCACAGTATGGCAGGAAGTGCCGAACTCCACTCTATTGGGATGAGGTTGGTGAGCGGCATATTTTGAGACCAAACTTGATACAAGCTACTAGTGAGAAGGTGAATGCGATCATAGAAAAGACAAAGACAGCTCAGTCCAGACAGAAGAGCTATGCAGATGTCAGAAGAAAGTATCTGGAGTTTGGATTCAGAGGCAATATGTTCTTGCGGATCTCCCCAGTTAAAGGGCTGATGTAGTTCGGCAAGAAGGAAAAGCTTAGTCTGAGATTTATGGGACCGTATGATATACTGGAAAGGATTGGACTGGTAGCTTATCGGATAACTTTACCACCAGAGTTGGAAGGTACACATGATGTCTTCCATGTATCCATGTTGATGAAGCACATCCCTGACCCCACTTACGTCTTGACTTACATACCCCATGAGTTGGACAAGGATTTTGCATATATGGAGTATTCAAAGAAGATTGTTGATCGGAAAGAGTATGGTCTCCGCAATTGCATCATTTCCTTTGTCAAGGTAAAATGGATGAAACACCCAAAACAGGAAGCATCTTGGGAGTGGGAAGATAAAATTTTGAGGATAAAATTCTTGTAAGGTGGGGGGAATGTTACACCCGTGCCTTGACTCAGTCTAATTTGAACCTTTGTGATAGGTCTCGGATTGGAGATCAAAAGTATGACTAGGTTTTGGCTCGCGATCGCCTATTGCCAAAGAGGGAGAGATGACCCCAAGTGTTCATGCATCGTATGCCAGTCTAACTGGAAGGTGTTCATATGAGATCGGAGATCAGAAGCACAGTCGAGTTTTGGCTAACGGCCACCCATTGCCAAAGGGGGAGAGATGACCCCAAGTGTTTGTGCATCACGTGCCAGTCTAACTGGAGGGGGTTTGTACCTTCTGACCCCAGACAGTAAGTGACTCGACTCCTCACACATAAATCCCAGCATATACCAAAGTTGCCAAAAGACAGCACAACCAAGGGTAACTAACCGTGCAAGATCAGTTAGTGGATAGCAAGTAATCAAGCACTGAAAATAAGCCACCGAAAGCATTGGGCCTGAATTCGGTGGGATGTTTCCGGTGAGCCGAATAGGCTACTGTCAAGGTTTCGATGCCCATGGGTCTTGCCACTCACATCGTAGATAGTATTGGATGATCCCCAATTGTCCTCCACATCTTCCCCGTGACATGAGCACATTTCAGACCAAAGTGTTTTGGTTCTCGGGCTTCGAAAGGCGTATTAACACGACTGATCTGAATAGGATCCAACCAAATAGGCCCTAAGGTCCAACTTAACACATAGAAAGGAAATAAGGATTTCATTTCCTCATTTCCTTTGTGCTCAACGTAGGAGAGGAGAGAAAGAGGAGAGGAAGGAAGAAGAAGAAGAGAAAGATGAGGGGGAAGAATCACCTTGGTGCCGACTGTCGCTTAGTTGCCGGAATCGCTGTTGGAGGTAAGTGCAATCGTTCCTACTACCCTCACTCTTCATTTGACCTAAGGTAAGCTATTTATGGTTGTGATATTAGTGCACAAACCCTCTTGAGATCGTGGAATGCGTGTTCCACCTCCCCGATGCCGTTGCCAAGCTCAAACCAAGCCCGGTGAGCTTCGGCAACAGGTATTGCCAAATGACCAACTAAGGTTTCGATCATTCAATCGACGTATCTCCCAAATGGCTCGATGGAATCAGGATTTTATTGGCTTAGAATGATGCTAAGAACATTCCTTACAAACTCCACGAAACAAATCCTGACGATTGTGCCTGAGCCAGAAAGCCGCAATTCGAGTGGACAGTAAGGTACTGCCACCGGAAGCAAGCCATCAAAAACACTGGGCCTACTTCCAGTGGGTTGTTTCTAGTGGACCACAGAGCTCAATGAGGTCTCTGCCACCACCATCGAAAACAGGACTGATATTTTCGGTGGAAAGACCTTGTTTCCGGTGACATTACTGTCACTAGGAAACCTTATCTATACCTTTTGGGAGTGACCCAAGTGGGCCCCTCCCGATCTTTTCAACACGTATTGATATACGATTGCCCTTGTGTCTAGGACAGTGACACCCACGAGCCCCGAGACCGAAACTGAGCTGATAGATTGGTTGGTGGCCTTATCTGAACCCTAACACACACAGAGATAAACAAGGTGAGGGATGATTGCTTTATTTTTTTGTGATCGTTTATTATTATAGAACTGCTTACATGTGTAGAATTTCATATTTAATTATTTTGTTCACATGATGATGATGTTCAATCATATGTCACATGTTACATTGGTTGGTGGCCTTATCTGAACCCTAACACACACGGAGATAAACAAGGTGTGGCTGAGGTGGTACCGGTTCTGTGATCGTCGTGTGATTTTTGTACGTATGAGATAGAATTCGGTGTGGCCAAGGTGGTACCGGTGCCATGATTTTTGTATGCATGTTGTGTTCATGCATTGTTTATGTGCATTAGAGTTAGTTGTACTTGCAGATTACACTTTGTGGCTGATATGTTACCGGTATCGTGTGCTTCAGGACTTCATTTGGAAATGGATATGCTTCGTGGCCGATGATTGGTACCGGTGTTACGTAGTCCATACTCAACTGTTATATGCATGTTAGATTAGGTAAACGGTTGTGAGTTACAATTTATGGTCGATGTGTTACCGGTATCATGTACCCGTGACCATATTTGGAGATGGATTACACTTTGTGGCCGATGTGTTATCAATATCATGTAATTTATACTAACTGTATCATTATGAAGACATGTAGCATATACGTGGTTAGGTATCACTTCCTATGCTACGAACCCTTGCTAACAGGGGTTAAGGTGTTGGATAACCCATTGTGGTATGTTCGATATGCCTTTCTGGAATGCCACACCAGCGGGACGATGTGATTGTTGCCGAAGGCAGGAACTTGTTCGACGTCGCCGATGATGTACCAGTGTCATGACTGCCAGGAAGGGATTATTAGGGGTTTATTGGGTGATCCATGGATGCATACGAGGACCGACAGGCTTCTATTCATGGTTAGGGTTTGTATCCTTGTGTAGTTGATGGCGGTTCAGAGATGAGGGATACAGCCTAATGTGCCGTAGTAGCATTTACCAAACTTAGTTGTTTTGTTAGGTGGATAATAAAATAAATGAACTGCATCACGAGCATCATGGACTATGTGTTTAATTTCTACTATCATGCATCATATATTATTACTGCGACTGTTATTTGGATGTGTTTGACCCCACCCCTCACTGAGTGAGTTGGAAAGCTCACCCCACGTATACACACTTTTTAGATGATGATGCAAGTATGCTAGGGCCATGGCTAGTGATTCTCTTTCCTCTGGACCTGAGTACACAGTGAGTGACTGGTGGATGCCAGACACGGAGGAGCAAGGCCAGGACTGTGCTTGTGACTTTTGTGCATACGCGGCACCATGAGGTGTTTGGCGTATTTTTGATTATTTTGATATAGGTCTGTGGATATTATGTTTTAAATTTGATATGTGTAAGTCTTGAAGGATTGTAAACAGAATAACTTAGTTATTGATATTATGTTATCATTAGATATTTTCCCATTTATTTTGGTGATTCCGCTATTATACTCTAATTCCGCTGCTTTTGCTTGGTTGTGATGTGAGATTATGAAATGTTCTGGCACTGCTATTAGAGATCCTGGTAGGTTTGTTAGACAAGTACGTGTCTTACTCACACCGTCGGTATTCCTAAAGGTAAGTTGGGTTTACTGAAAGTGGGGTGTGACAGAAGACCGCGCCACTTCAATCCCAAGGAAATATTTTAAGGGCCTGAGATCCTTGATGTGGAATTGTTGGTGTAGCATGTACTTCACAGATGTGATCAAACTGTTGTTGGAACTAGTAATGACAATATCGTCTACATATAAAATCACAAAGATAGAATCGGGCCCGTGATGCATATAAAATAAGGAATGATCTACCTATGAATGTTGAAAATCATAGTTGCATAAAGAGTTGGAGAATTTGGAATACCATTGGCGAGATGCCTATTTAAGGCCATAGAGGGATTGATGGACACGACAAACCAAAGTCTCCCCCTTATGCCGATATCCAAGGGGAGGAGTCATGTACACTTCCTCATTGAGATCACCTTGTAGAAAGGCATTATTAACATCCACTTTGGTGTAAAGGCCAACGCTCAATGGTTCCATCAGAAGCACATTTAATTTGGAGCCAACAGGTTTCTTTCCAAGAGGCAGTGGGACGACAGACCAAGTATCATTGAGGGTCAAAGCATTAATCTCAGCTTGCATGGCAACCCTCCATACCTGGTGTTTCATAGATTCAATAAAAGTAGCAAGTTCTGTAGAGCTAGACAAGGAGGTGAGAAATGCCAACTGTGCAGGATGGATATGATTATAACAAAAAAATTGGATATGGGAGGATTGGTACCTGAACCAATAGTTGTTGACGATTCATGAGACGAGGTAAGCGTGCAATGGTAGTCTTGCAAGTGAAGGAGGAATGTTGAGAACATTGGGGGCGTACGAAGGGAGCAGGTGGTGGTGATGGAGAGGGGGTAGATGGGGTATCTGAAGGAACATGAGAGTTTTCCATGGGAATAGCATCATCTTCATTGGGGAGTGGTAAGGGAAGCATAGGGGAACCAGTTAAGGTGGGGTTGGAATGAAGTGAATAGGGAAAACAAAGATGTGCTTAGTGGTAAGATCTAAAATGAGAAACCCCTTTTGGCCATGAGGATGACCCAAGAAAACCCCCAGAGCGGCATGTTTGTCAAATTTATGTTGCATAAATGTGTTGCAATCAAAATCTAAATAACCAAAAAGGTGCAAATGGGAAAGGGTAGGTGGTTTTCCATGTAATATTTCAAATGGGGATTTTCCAAGGAGCGTAGAAGTGGGTATATGATTAATTAAATAAGCGGCAGTTAGAATGCATTCCCCAAAAAAATTAAGTGGTAAATTGGATTGAAAACGTAATGTACGAGCCACATTTAGGAGATGGTCGTGCTTACGCTTAACGACCCCATTTTGTTGAGGAGTAGAGACACAACTTGATTGCTGGAGAACCCTTAATGACTGGAGATATGAAATAACCGATTTATTAAAAAATTCCGTCCCATTGTCAGATCTAAGAAATTGAATGGTAGCCTTGACTTGGGTATGAACCATAGTAAAAAAATGAAGGATGAGAGGATTCACATCCGATTTGGGTTGCATTAAATATACCCATATGCACCGGGAGTAGTCATCCACGATCATAAAAAAATCGAGCATTGGATACGGAGGTTATTCAAAAAGGTCCCCATACATCCATATGTATCATTTCGAAAAAAGAAGCAGTTGTTATTGAACTAGAAGTAAATGGCAAGGCGAGTCTGTTTAGCAATTGGACATAAAGTGCATGTGCAATTATTTGAAAACGAAATAGTGGAATCAATATTATGAAGCCGAGAGGCAGTGGCAGAACCAGGATGGCCCAATTGCCAATGCCAAAGATCAAAATGGGTACCTTGGGATGCAACTGACATAAAAGGTGATGGAGAAGTTACTTCCATATAATATAGGCCACCATGCCGCCTACTTGTCGCTAAAATGGTCTTCAATTCTAGGTCCTGGATGACACAAGAGTTAGAAGTAATAAGAGCTGAGCAGTTAGATGTAGCTGAGTTTATGAATAGAAAGTAATTAAACCGAAATGCTAGAACATAGAGAACATGATCAAGCACTAGGCCAGGAAACAATGAAATAGGACCAATATGGGAAACAAGAATATGTAAACCATCCGGTAAGGTGATAGGGTGTGAGGTGGCAGTAGCAGTGAAGGAGGAAAATAATGATAAATCAAAGGCTATGTGATCTGTTGCTCCGGAATCTAAAATTCAGGTGGTGACAGGGTTAGAACAGAAAGGGGTACTTGCTAAATTTACCAAAGGGTGATCATGAGGAGGAAGAAGTGTTAGGAGCTGTTGAATCTGATTTGTCGTTAATGATGGAATAAAGGTCGATAGCGAGACAGCATCGACGATAGCAGCAAAGGGTCGTGAACCAAAGGATCATTACAAGGCAGGACGAGGAGCTACCGAATCATCCTTTTGAGAACCATTCCAAGGTGTCCACTATTCGGGATAGCCATTCTTCTTGAGACACCAAGATTCGGAATGACCATCCTTATTACAATAGGTGCAATGATAGTGCGGTTTAGAAGATGAACCACAAGAGCGAGAGGTGGGAACAAATGGTGGACGAGATACAACCATGGCAGCTTGATCGGGTGTGGTGGAACGAGCATCATGGAAGGTCCGTTGTTGTTCCTCTTGAAGGAGAAGAGAATAGACCTTGTTGATAGAAGGAAACGGGTCCATCAATAAGATTTGGCTGCGAACAGCAGCATAAGAGTCATTTAAACCTTGAAGAAAATCAAGTAAATGATCGGTTGCAAGAAACTCCTGAATTGTCTTCAGTGCACCACAAGAATAAGGAGGAAGAGCACGATAAGATAACAACTCATCGCAATAACCTTTGAGAATGGTGTAATAAGCAGATATGGAATCAGTGCTTTGTACCTGCGTAGAGAGAGCACGACCAATCTCGAATATGCGAGGGGCATTCTTTGGAGAAAAACGATCATGGAGATCGACCCAAATGTCATGTGTTGAATTGAGCCAAAGGATGATGTGAGAAATGGAAGAAACAGTGGAATGCACATGCCAAGAGCGCACCATGCTGTTACAATGAACCCAATGAGCAAAATCTGTAGAGTCGAAAGCAGGAGTTATGCGAGAGATCCATCAATGAAACTAGTTTTATTCTTGGCCTCAAGTGCCATCAGCATGGCACAGTGCCAAATTGGGTAGTTATAGCTTTCCAAAAGAAGGGTGATGAGAGACGCACCCGGTTGAGGAAATCGGTAAAGCAGCCGAAGTGGCTGAAGCCACCATTGTAATTGGAGAATCCTCAGACATGAGGAAAAAAAGAGAGCACCAAACCTAGATTGATACCATGATAAGTCTTGAATTGGTAAATACAGATTGCATTGATTGATTTGTATTGAATCCTTAATGAATATATATACAATGAAAGTTTCCTAGTTTTATTATGTCTACATCTATGGAAGATTCCTATTGCTATTTCTCTAACTATGGAATATACAGTCAATGAAAATATTACAAACTAATTGTACAATTGGTGATAATGTTGACACATCTTCATGATGTGTCATGCTAAGACAGAACAATATTATTCACTGAAATAAAAACAAAAAGAGATGGGAAGTAATCAAAGAGAAGCCAATTTCTTCTCCACTTGTGGGAGTGGATGTGTATAATAAATAGGGATTAGATTGGTCATAATGAGGGTGCCCCTGTGTCGTACCTCATCACATCTCCCTTTTCTGCTTGAAGGACTCTCTCTCTCTCGATCTCTTTCTATTTCGATATCCTTCCAATCTTCCATGTAGTTGCAGCTAGCTAGGTTCATCAAGAGACCTGAAGTTGAACGCTTTGACAGGAATCAAGGCAGGGAAGGTGGCACCTCCTTCTTCCGTCCAACGTTAAGAAAGCTCCCGACGTTCTTCCTGCTTTCTCCCAACGTCAATAATAAAATTATTATTATTATTATTACAGTGAAGGTTCATTCGTCTTCATAATCATAGTAAATACTCAGGCCGTGTTTGGTAATGTTTCAAAAAAACATTTTTGGAGTTTTTTCATTCTATGGGAAGGCGAAAAACAGAATAAAGCGTTTGGTGCATTTATGGTGTGTTTCGTTTTATTTAGAGCAAAAAGTGAAAAAAAAAAACTCTAGAAACAAGAATTGACAGAATAAAGTCTCAAACATTTGAAAATAAAGCGTGGAAGTAATGATTACCATGGTTCAAAAATATGATATCGAATCAATAGACATTTCGATTTGATTTTGTTTCATGTTTTTAAGAGTGGTCTTATCAAATAAGGAATCAAATCACTCCTGGTGTTTGAACTAGTCATTAATGGTCAATTTAATTAGTACCCTTTCGGTATGCATTGCGAACAATTACATTTTAACGCAATTCATATTGGTATTGATGGAGGCTAATACCAATACCTGACCAATCCTAGAGCGAATAACGATATCAGCCTTTGAATCGATTACTAATTTGACATGATATCACAAAAGCTTTTTCTATTATAAAAATGAGGAGAGATCTACTAGAGCTTATAACCTCGCTCGATATTGCTCCAAGCCTCCAGTCAACTTGAAATTTTTGGTTTTTTTTTTGTTTTTTTTTTCAAAATATCCAATGGAGTATGTTTTTTTATCTGAACGTAGATTTACAGTTGAAGCTGCATGCATCCACCTTCTTCCCCTTGATTTTTTTTTTTTTTTTTTAATGCTCTTCTTTTGGTTGTGTTTGATTTTAAGAGAAATTAAAGGGAAGGGAAGGGAAGGGAAATTTTCATATTTAAAAAATAAATATATGTAATCATTATACATATAACTTTAACATTAACCTCAAATCATTCCATATTTAGTTATATAATTTTACTTTACTTTGCATCCAAAATCCTATGCTATAACATGTTTAATAAAAATTACATGTTAAATATATCATTACTAAATATGGTTAAGAAAATTAAGTTAGTTTATACAATCACATGGGGTAATGATTATAGATATTTCACTTTACTAATTATTCCTTCTACCACGTGGCCGAATATAGTAATGAAAAAAATTTAATTGTTAAATGTTGGACAAGTGTTTTTTGTCCAGCGGCATCCCTTATGTCTACGGCATGAGGGCCATTCGCAGACATAAAACTTTGTCTCATATTTTAAAAGTGCAAAAGATTTTATGGATGGTTGTGTGATCTTGTTTCTTCAACCAACGTGGTTTTAAGATTGGACTAGCTGTAACAGTATCAAATATCCGATATGGATTGATATGTGTCGGTCCAAATCCATATTATATCTATTAGTGTATGATGTCTTATATTTCATTATAGTTTATTCTAGGGAGTACTAGTGCAGACGCGCCTTAACAGGCAGGACGGCTGTCCCGCTAGCCAATTAGCGGACCGTGGGGGTTGCAAGGGGGCAGGAGGCCCCCTTGCATAGTGTGTTACGACCCAAGAATATGACAAGTACTAGACCCGCCTAGGAGATCGGTGAGGTGTCCCCACCAAGAACACAACAAGTACCAGGGGTTTGGAAGATCGGTGAGAGTCTACAAACTTTAGTCCCACATCGCCTAGGGAGAGATTTCTGGATTAGTTCATAACCTCTAGCCTCCTTACCATGGCACAACGTGTTTTAAAGCCTTGAGACCATGGGCCAAAGAGGACAATATTGTGCAAGGCTAATGGGGTCGGGGCATTACAAATGGTATCAGAGTAGACCTCGACAGCATGTGGGCTCATAGTAGGGATGCTGTGCCGAAAGGGGGGAAGTGTGACGACCCAAGAATACAGTCAGTACCAGACTTGCCTGGGAGATCGGTGAGGTGTCTTCACCAAGAATACGACAAGTACCAGGGGGTTTGGGAGATCGGTGAGGGTCTGTAAACTTTAATCCCACATCGCCTAGGGAGAGATTCTTAGACTAGTTGATAACCTCTAGCCTCCTTAACATGGCACAACGCGCTTTAAAGGCTTAAGGCTCATGGGCCAAAGAGGACAATATTGTGCAAGGTTAATGGGGCTAGGGCATTACATAGCGGGGGTGTAGGGGGTGCAACCTCCCACTCAAATTTTTTATTTGAGGGCAATTTTATACTTTTCAGATTAGGGTTTTTTACTATATATTTATAGCGAGTGTTTCTTTCTCTGTAATACAAGTAATACTAAGAGGTCTAAGGACGAGCGTTGTAACCCTATTCTCCATTGATAGTGAAGTAGGATCTCATCTCATTGAGGATGTAGGCAATCTTGCTGAACCTCATAAACCTTTGTGTATTGGTTGTTCTTGTTTTTCCATTATCTTATGCATCGTTTTACGATTGTGTTTTGACAGATACTTGGTCCAATACAATGCACTAATGGCCCATTTGATTTTGTTTCTCCTGTTTCTGTGTCTAAAAACAACAGAAATGGTTTTTTCCATTTCTGTGCTAAGAAACGATTTTTGAAATTGAAAAAAGGTGTTTGATTTTTCTGTTTCCCAAAACGTTTTCAACAGTATAGTCGAGTTCAAGACATGAGTGAAGGCACGATGTTGTAGGAATGCAACTCACGAGTGAAGGCATGACGTTGGAGTTGCAAGTATGCTTTATGGATATGAACTTCAAAAGGATGAAGGAAATCCAAAACTCTGAGCTTCACACAACCAGGTTGGAATCGCTGCATTTGGATAGCGAGAAGTTTCAACAATGGGTTGGGGTTTGGGTAGGTCCAGTGAAATATTGGGTTTTCACATTGTTTGTCATTCCCACTTGTTTCGAGAAAGAAAAAAAAAAGTCTAACTTGTTTCTCCATTCCTGGTTCCAGACAAAAAAATAGGCATAAATTTTATTTTTGTTTCCAAAAATAAGTAAAATGAAACAGAAAAATCAAACGATTTTTAGGGTGTTTTTCGATTTCTGAGCACAGAAAAACGGAAAAACCGTTTCTGAAAACAAAATCAAACGGACCCTAAGGGCCCGTTTGACAACGTTTCTGTCGTTTATTAATTGTCGTTTCTGGAAACAGAAACAGGAAACAAGGGTGTTTGATAATTGTTGTTTCTAGAAACAGAAACGGGTAAGAAGAAGAATAAGAGGAGGTCAGCACTCTCTCATATCTGTAGTCCTTCTTCACCGTTGCTGCTCACCGAGAAGAACAAGTTTGAGTTTCCTGAGTTGCAGCCATTTCAGAGTGAACAATTCCTTTACCGGCTGTCATCCGTTGCAAGTCACCTACTCTTACGGTACCTTCGTGCCCTTTGAATTCTTCATGTGTAACAGCTCCCTGTGATCCCAAAGACAAAAAGATTAGAAAACAACAATCCTTCTTCATAAACTAATTTCTAAAACCAAAAACCTGCTCTTGAAATGTCACAGGGTATTACACAGAGATACAAAACTAAAGATTTGTAGGAGATAAATTCATCGATTCATAAGGTGCCCCCAATACCAATTATGCAAAATTTCCAAATCCCTATTCTGAATCGATCATGAATATTCTGGGTTTTTAATTCTGGGTCTTTAGAGTCCAGCCATTACATAATGGGACCACCCCGATTGAATTTTTCTGTAATTTTTTCTACTTAAGTCATGGAAATATAAAATGCTTTAAGGATCTTTAACAGCTGGAAAAGCAAACCAACCAAAATTGGCTTTCCTGTAGTGTATGCATCCTGAAATTATGTTTTTCACATTATTATGATAAGAACATGGGCAAAGAGGGCTTCGACTGAGAGGGAGAGGGCTTTGGTGCAAACGGATTTACTGAAGAGAGTGCTTCGATGAAGATAGGGCTTTGATTTCAATGTTGGTCATTAGGCTTCGATTGAAGATGGAGTATGGCTGCGATTAAAGAAAGAGACAGATATGAGAGGGCTGGCTTCTCGGTGAGCAGAAGATGGAGTACAGTCGCTTGGGTCTTCTTCAGGGTACTATCGTGAAGTTTTAACAGGGAAGAGAAGAAAGGGGGTCTATTTTATCGGGGATGAGTGGAGTTTTTTGCACGATATTTGTTTTGAGAAACAGTGGAACAAGTGAAAGTTGTTTCGTCATTCCTGTTTCTTGAAACATAAATTGTTGTAAATTTCAATTTATGTTTCAAGAAATAAATGGAACAGAACACTTTTACCAAACGATATTTTTGCCGTTTCTTTGTTTCTGAGAACAGAAAAACACAGAAACACGTTTCTGAAAACGTCATCAAACGGCCCCTAAGTCTATGTCAACCATTAATGGGAGAGAGGGGATGTGTTTTTAAGCTTGGTAACCACCCTCATCCAATTGTTGAAAGATAGTAAGATACAACCTGTTCAACCACAATTGTTTATATACACGGCCGTGCATAAAATAAAATACAAACAATATGCCACATTCCCTTGTTCAATTGTACACGGCTATTCATAACTGGTCCTTCTAAAATGATATGAATATCCCAAGTTCAATTTCATCAGAGAGAAAAATAAATAAATAAATAAAAAATCTCAAGCACAAGCGTCGGGGCCACGATAATTTCTCCAGTTTTCCACGCCCTTTTTTCGTTTATACCCCTTCTTTTGGAGTTTTGACTGAGACCATGAAATGCCTTACCGCAACACGTGTCCTGCCACGTTATAACTGACAGTACCAGTTTGTTGCCAAATGCCAAGCATGACCTCAACTTGAGAACTTGAGCACTTGAGCACTTGAGCTTTAAGAAGAAAGGGATCCAGAGAGAGGGAAACATAGATCTGTGGCTAGCTAGACAAAAGAGAAAATGGCAACACCACCGGTGAGCATTCCAGGCGAACCAACCCAGACAGGCACGGCTTTGACAGACACGGCAGCGAGCGCCATTCAATCCTTCGCTCCCATCAACAAAGTCCATCAACACCTCTGCGCGTAACTAACTCTTCTTCGTCTTCTTCTTCTTCATCATCTTAAACTTTTTTAAATGGGTCCCACGATATCTGATAGATGATGAGTGTTTTGGCAGGTTCCATTTCTACAGCCACGATATGACCCGACAAGTGGAGGCGCACCACTTCTGCTCGTGCCAGAACGAGGAGATGAGGCAGTGCCTGATATACGACAGCCCAGACTCGAACGCACGGCTGATCGGTGTAGAGTACCTCATAACGGAGAACCTCTTCCTGATTCTGCCCGATGCCGAGAAGCCGCTTTGGCATTCCCACGAATACGAGGTGACGAGTGGGTTTTTGTTCCTGCCTGGGCTGCCCGGATCCGTGCAGAGGCAGGATCTTGATAAGGTGTGCAAGACCTACGGTAAGACCTTCCACTTCTGGCAGATCGATAGAGGTGATGAGCTCCCTCTCGGCTTGCCTCAGCTCATGATGGCCCTCACTAGGGATGGTCAGCTCGACACCGCCCTCGCCCAAGGTACACCTCCCTTACTCGGGCTTTCACTTTTGAACTTAATCACAGGAGGTGGTCCTAGGAGATTTTATATTATATGTTATTAAGGGTGTCAAAACATAGTCCGAACCATAAAACCGATATAACTGACAGAAAAACTCGGACCGAACAAACCGATATTTATTATTGGATTGGTTTTGGACGGATGTTTGTTGAGATCGGCTGAAAATTGACTAAAACTGATAAAATGATAAATAATTATGAGATTATGAGATTATAAATTGGTGAATTGATCATTCATTTTTCGCCATGAGAATATTTTTTATTGTAAAGGGAATTGTTATAAATCAATGAAAATGAGGTTATGAAAAGAGAAATAGATTTGTAAATTGTAACAATGCTTCTATTGATTTCCTTATTCACTATACAAAATTAGTTGGATAGTTAAATGAATGATTGAATAATTGGGCTCATTTTGTGATTTCAATATTAGTTGTCTTCTTAGTAATTAGTTATCCATCGGTTTCAATATTAGTTATCTTTTCTTTATAATGATAAATTATGATATAATCATAAATTTAAAGTGTTTTCGTCAAAGCTTTTGTCACTACAGGTTATGAATGTAAGATTTCATTATCGTTCAAGCCCGATAATAAATTGATCTAAACCAGTATTAACCCGATATTGAAAAATAGAAATAAACTGAAACCAAACAGGGCCAAAATCGATACCGACCAAAAACCGAAGTTCCTTAACGGATTAGTTTTTGGTTTCCCTCATTCGTAGACCAAAACTGATTGAGACCAACCTATTGACACCCCTATATATTATGCTCATGAAATGGCTTAGATCCTTTGATTCTTGAAGGTTGGACTAGGAAGATATTGAGGGGGACAATCTCTTTAGTCCCACATGGACGAGTTGTTAGGGATTCTACTCTATAGAATCATATTAACAACCCTATAGTATATAAAATACAAGTACGGATCATAAAAGAAATTAACCACATACCTCTTGAGCGTGGGTGTAGTCCCTAAACCAAGATCAATGATAGTTCCCTCATGGATCTTAGAATATACAAACATATAGATTTACCATATCTATGATAATCAATGAGGCACCCTCATTACATAAACCATAAATGAGAGTGGAGGAGTACCTGTGTGTAAATTTAGAAGCCCCCACAAGTATTGATCACGAACCTCTATCCCACGTGCTTGAAGATTAGTCCCATGAATATGAAAATAAAGAACTACTCGATGGAGTTCCATCCGCTAAGATTTTCTGTAGACTTTCACCTTTGGAATTCTCTCACATACCCACTATTACTGTAAGGGGAGTCTATGCTTCCTAAAACCATGAAGGTATTAAAGTAACGACTGTAGGGACCATTAGCTTCTATTTATAATAGAATCTCTAAAACCCTATTCGACTCCCACAGTGGATTGGGCTAAGAGTTTCCTAATCAGAATGGGTCCACTCTATAACTGCTTGGGCCCAATAATCAATCGGTATTAGTCAAGCTCACATAAAAATCCTAACACCAAGAAGAGATATAGCATCCCTTCCATGGTTATAACATATTAGAAAACCTTAAGTTGAGGCATGAAGCCAAGAAACAAGGATGTGAGACTGATCAAGAAACTACTTTGTGAGGAGAATCGTGGATCCCAAAGAGGATATTATCTTTTATATTCCTCAGACAACACATTTTAAGTCATGAGGATTTGGTACCAAAGTGGACAATATCGTCGCTTGGTTTGGGATCAAGGCATTACACTATAGACGGTTTCCACAGTCTATTAGCGTAGCTTGAGATTTGAATCCTAAGATCTTCTTGGTACGAAGTTGGTCCACAAGTGAAGCCAATCCAAGCTCAGACCCATTCCCACTAGGGTTCACTAAGGGCCCATTTGCATAGCGGGGTTTTGCGAGGTGGGATGGTTGGGGTGGGAGTATTGATGCACTTTTTGAAAAATAGTGATTCTAAAGTCGTTTGGTTGCTTTGGGGTTGGAAAGTGAGTTAACTTTATTGTCGGCCCATGTGGCAGACTATTTTCCCACCACCTGTAGGACTTTGGTGGGACTTAGTGAAATTTGCGAGTAATTCGCAACGTCACTTTCTCTCTCTCTCTCTCTCTCCTTTCCCTTCTTGTCCCTTCCTATCAAAGATCCGTCTCTGTCTCTTACGGTGAGATCTCTGTAAACATAACTTCTGGACTAAAGCAAATCTAAAACCTAAGCACTCCACTTTAATCCCTGAGAGTCATCAGAGAATTTGAGCCGTGGGCATCACATTCTGCTATTGGATGTGGTGGTGAAGCAGGGGAGTAGGGTTTACTTGGTACGAAAATGGAATTTTGGATATGGTGACGGTTATTGTCGTTTTGTTCATGCATCTGATGTTCTTGTTTGCGCTATTTTTTCCATCAACTTGGGTGCATTTTAGGTGGCTGTCGTACTCTTAGTTGTGAAGACTATGTGGGATTTCTCTCATTTCATAGGAACATTATGCACAAGAGCTTCAAGCTACCTAGATGCTTTGAATACTTCACCTATTTTGAGCACTCCAGGTGAGTGGATGGCTATTGTTCCATTGTGATTGCTATTTTTTTCTTTCTCTTTCCTTGTTTTGATTTATTATTGTTGGTGGCAAGGGAAACCAATGGATTGGGTAAACACACAGGTATCAACACCAGTTCCGCGATTCAAATCGAGACCCGCACAGCTCCATTCAAGGAAATTTCCTAGAGACAAAGCAATTGTTGTTCCTCCGAGCCACCCAACCTGCTTTTTCCTCTCTGCTCTCTGCTCTCTCCTCTCCATTATTGTCTTCCTCGCCTCCTCTTTCTATATTTCTGTCTCTTCATCTCTCCTCACTCTCCCTTCCTCATTCTTGAACCATCCCACCCAACCAAATGTGGTGGGATGGGATGCTACAATAATTGTTCACCCCACAAGCACGTGGTTCCACATGTCAAACTCTCCCACCCCATACTTCACTCTAAACAAACAGGGCCTTGTGAGGGCCGTTGATGGAGTTGGGGATTGGTTAGGGCAACATTAGGGCCTTATGAAGGGCCATTGATGGAGTTGGGGATTGGTTAGGTTGACATCATGCCAGCCCATAAGGAGTACAATAAAGCAAGATAAAGGAACTTGCTCTCTTTGTTGTCAACATTATTACGTCATTGTATTAGCTTATATAGTGCTATAAAACTGTTGGCCGTAATTCCCTCTTTGTCCCCTAGGATACATTGACCGTATTTGTTTTCTCTCAGGCATGCCAAAATCTCCCATTTGGATGGATTCATGGTAATCTAATTTCGATCAAGACGAATGGAGTCCTCTCGTGCCCCGATTGCTCTGAGGACTTTGACTTTAAGGCTTTTGGAGATAAACCAAACTCAAAGGAAAACGAAGGAAATTGAATCCCAAAGAACGTTGTTCATTGCATTGAGATAAATTCTGAGAAAATACAAGAGTTCCCACTAGTTGGGAAACTCGTTGAAATTACATCTAATAGAAAGAAAAAGAGTTCTAAGCAAAATCTATCACTATAAAAGAGATGAAATTGGTAAAAGAAGAGTTGCATTTTGTGTGAATTTTCTTATTGTTGATTTGATCTCTCTTAGCTGAATTTCTCTCCCCTTTAAATAGTAACCTTCAATTTCGAACAGAAGGAGTAGGTTGAGTAACTGCTCCTACTCTTACTCTTTGTATGACTGAAAGACACACGTCCAAGTAGTCTCATCCTCCTGACACTTCATATCCTCTATGTGAACGTGCCATGTAATCAATTACTTAAAAATTCAAAATCTACGACCAACCATTGCCCCTCATAATCCATTATATAGCATCATTAATTGGCCCAAGTGTAATTGGATAATGCTTAATGGTAGATAAGGCACAAGTACTTAAATCATCTAGAATACGAGAGACCAAAATATCATATCCTTTAGCGGTATAATTTATAAATTCAAAAAAGGTTATACAAAATAACCTTCGATTGATGTATATCAATCAATCTAGAATTCCACTAATGCAAAGATAATACATGTTCAATTGACCGATGCAATTTTGGTGAGGTATTTTTGCTTCCTTTAAAAGCATAACACCAGCTGGAACACTGTTCATCTTCTTCTCCTCTCAACCTTTCTTCTATCTGTTGCCTCCCTTTTGCTCAAAGGGAAAAAATGATCTTGTCTAACAGCCAAAATGATGATCAGCATCTTGAGGAACAACATGCACGTGATCTAGAATTTTTGACACTCTTTCGGTCCAAAATGAGGTCTTCATCTTTTATAATTCCCATTTTTTGCTTGGTCCCATACTCCCCTCACCCCCTTTTCGAGTCTCAAACTTTTCAAGCAATAAGAATGAAGAACTTCTCTTCAGAGAAGTTGATCCTAGAAAATGAGAAATAAAATCCAAAGCCTGGCACCTTGTGGCCTCGCCATCTTGATCACTGGAGTGATTGGGTAGAACGAATGACTGAAGCCAAATCTGCTAAATCGAACGAATTGGGAATCTTCCAAGCCATTCAACTAACAAAATTCCCAATGATTCCTGACTGACTGCTTGTTCAGGCAGCTAGATTTTTCTGGTCATAATCAACCAATTACTTTTACTTCCCTTGTGGCATATTCAGTCTGATTCTTCTAGATATGGTTGCCTTGCTTAGGCCTCAAATCTTAAGGTGAAGAGCTCAATGGGGCCTCTCTTGGCTCTACTGATGAGAATGGACTGCAGTTTGCCAAAAGATACATATAACCCAATATATCGAGGCCTACAAGCGTGACCATGGTCTAGTAAAACGAAAAGAGTATATGGCTATTTGAGATTTAAAAGTAACCGCAAGTGTACAGATCAATGTAGCTAACGGGTTGAACACAAAGAGAGCAGCCACTTTATTTTTAGCTTCTTTTAATAATGCAAAAGTGTAATGATAACTGATTGTGATCTACTTCTAACTACCGTCCTAACACAAATACATCTAAAAGCATCTTAACCAACACATCTAGAGAGATTGGAATTGAAATTGCAATAAAAATTGAATGACCTAACCATTCACATCTAACCCTAACCATTCGTCATCTAAGAATTTAAATACTCAAACCACGCATTTAAAAATCAAATAACTGAAAGTAAAAGTGCTAAAATAAAAAGTGCTGAAAAGTAATAAAAGAGCAAGTAAAGAGGACAAAGCCAGAGAGTGGCACACAAGTAGGATTCTCTACTTAGCTCGAGGGATGCACCAAAAATAATATGAGCTTTCCTACTTGGTCAGAGAGTTACTCTTACAAGGGCTGCTCTACTTAGCTATAAGGGGAGGGAGGAAAGTAAATGATTGAAAGTAAATAATTGAAAGTAAGGCAATAAAAGGATAGTTCCATAGCTAGAGAGGGGCAAAGCCAACCCATGCATCTAGCCATAGACCTTGGGGGAAAGGGAAAACATCAAAGTAAAAACTGAAATTTAAATCCTAAATTAAAAATGACTAGGTATCAAGAAGAGGGAAAGAGAGGGGGGTGAGAAGACTTATGAAGAAGCCTACCTACCTGAACTTTAATACTTGAATCCTTGAATTAAAATAACTTGATTGATTTGAGATACTACCAACCCTAAAAACCAGATATGGAATGAATCAAACCTAAAATTGCTAAGCCTGGAGAAAACAAATCTAGAAGAGAAAAACTGAACTTGAAAAAGATGCTCCACATCTTGTTCTTGTCACCTAGAACTAAGCCTAGAACTAGAAATTGAAAATTACAACTTTAATATCATAAGCAATAAAATAAAAGATTGAATCAGAAACAAAAGTGTTTGCATTCATTAAATAAAAAAAAAAAAAAAAACATTACATAAGTGCTTAAATCAAAACCTAAAACAAAGAACTAGAGAATTAGAACTAGAGGAGAAAAAACCTAGAGAAAAAGAGAGAAACTAGAGAAGAAAGGTGCACCCTCCTCCCTCTTACACAATTTTCTTTTATAGGGGAGAGGGGAGAAGGTCCAATGATTTTGGGTTTCTTAATTGGGTGGAATCTCAATTGGTAGGTGATATTATTTTAGACCCAAAGGGATGAGGTGGAAAATAGGAGAATAAAGAGAAAAAGGAGAGAAAATAAGGGAGAGAAGAGAGAACGCCCAAGGTGATCTTCTAGGACGATTTTGTGATGAGTAAAGGGTAGAGAGAAGAGAGAAAATAGGAAAGAGGGAATCTCACGATTTTTCTTTCTTTTTTCCTATTTTTCTATGTTATTTCTTTTTTTTTTCTCTCTCTTTTCAATCTTGCACACAAAGCTCCCCCTTGGATTATTTTTCTATGATTTGCTTGGGAAATCATCTATTTTATTGGAAATCCCATCCGTGTCCCTTATCTTTAAGTGAGTGAAAAGAATCTTCAACAAAATCTCCTAAAAGATAGGAGAGAGAGTGTAAATCGCAAAAGGGAGGAAAGAGAGAGTGTCCAACGCCCCAAGTGGGTCCCTCTATCCTTGTTGGCATCTTGGAATATTCCTTATACCCTTGGAACAACTGCATATGGGTTAGTTCTCCATCTCGGTTCAGTTTTTGTCCATTAATTTTTTTTTTGCCGAAAAGAATAATCGTGTGTACGGTTGTCCAAATGAATGTGTACTTTTAATACAACATACCCACCCATCTTGCTCAGAATTTTGTCCTCTTTGCAACCATGAAAAAAAAACAGGACCTCTTAACGTGTAAAATTGGAGATACGACACCCGATAGTCCTTAAGGCCCTGAAAATAGAAAACCTGCAAAAAGAGAGTAAAACCCAAGGTAGCTCCATTCTAAATATGTAAAATGCACGCTTTACTACCTAAGATTTCACACATAAATGTGCTCATCAATGGCCTTCCTTCCCTCTTTGACTCTAGTTTTGACCTTGATTGCACTTAAAAGGATTTAATTCTCATCAATTTGTGGCAAAAATCTAGGGTATTTTAATCTTTACTCCCCTATAAAGATACCACTATATTCTATGACAATTCGAGACTTCAAATTTACATTAAAAGTATATGAATATGGGTATATATGTTGTAAAGGAATAGTAAAAGGGGCAATGTTAGACCTATCTGTAATGATGTGTAATTCTTGTGTAAAATAGAAATAGTGACCTCAAACAGTACTTGTTGATGTGTGGAAATCCAGTACATAGGTACAATCCTTCTTGTTGATGCAGAAATTTTGTAGACGGAATATAGTTCTTGTTGTTGATATAGAAAGTCTCATACACAATGTGGAGCCATATTTGGTACTTTCCTCGATAGTTTTAAGAGCCCTATTGCTCTTATACCTCCAGATTAAAATCATCCCCAAATCACAAAGGTTGCACTCTTAAATATGATTATGTAGGGAGTTTGCAAGCTATACTTGGTAATCAAAGAATAGGAATCAGGAATAGAACATTTACTATTCTAAGTGATGAGAGCATAAATGAAAAAGGAGAAAGAATAGAAGAACAAAAACACTCTATGAAGTAGGCACGTAGTGATATAGTAATCCCATGAGTCACAGAGGGAGTCCGCAATCACAAAGGTTAAAATCATCACCTAATCAAAAAGGTTGCACTCTTAAATATGATTACGTAGGGAGTCGGCAAGCTATACTTAGTAATCAAAGAATAGGAATCAGGAATAGAACATTTACTATTCTAAGTGATGAGAGCATAAATGAACAAAGGAGAAAGAATAGAAGAGAAAAAACACTCTATGAAGTAGGCAAGTAGTGATATAGTAATCCCATGAGTCACAGAGCACAATCTGATAAGTACTCTAATTTTTCTTGTCTTTTTTCTTTGCAAGTACTGGGTATTTATAGACATCGACTATACCTGTACAAAAACATCAATACGTATGGATATGTCCTTTGTCCTATAGGGTACATCCGTGTAGGTATGCCTATACATATGGTCATGTCGTTTCCTCACTGTGTATATACATATAGATGCACCTAGACATATGGGTGTCTCTTTGTACATATAGTTATTAGGTGTATGTGCTATATATGTTGGTAGGATTGGGTGTGTATCAGACAATGCAGCTCATATGTATTCATTGAATTTTGTTTTGGTGTCAAATTTAATTCAAACAAGTACAATGAATTTGGTTTTGGCGCAAAAAAAATTGTCCAAAAATTAAGGTAATAAATACACCGACACTTGACCCCAGTCTCGGCGTGATTGAAAAAGCACCCTAACAACCCCCACTCATGAGATTAGAGACACTTCTCTCTAAGGAACCATATGTTCCTTAAATACCAATTCTTATATATATATATATATACACCCAAAATTTTTCTCAAGTTTCTAATGTGGGACTATACAAAAGCATACACTTTCACTTGCCAAGTTATCTCAAAAGAGTTGAGCTAAAAAACAAAGAGTAAGACCTCAAGTAAGCTAAAAAGCGCTTGTGAGATTGATGTTTTGAAAGTCAAAAATACCCACACTTTAACACATTGACTGACTTGCATGGATTAAGCTGTGCCTGTTAACCTACCCAAATATGTTTCAAATCTACTTGGTCATGGATAAAAATGTAAGGAGTGTGCCTAAATCGATATGCATCCTGAGTTTGATTTCCCATATTCCTTGGGGCCAATCCCTCAACTTCTATGGTTCTTATAGGAGCCAACACTGACCTGACTCGTGTGTGTGGTGGCATACGAGTACATTTGTGTTCAAAGGATGAGTCAGGGCAAAGGTTTGGACACCCTTGTAAGAAAGAAAAAAAATGTAAGCAGAAAGTTTCCACGCACCATGGGTGAATGAAAAGTACACCCATCTAGGATTATTAATGTCCCTCCCATTTAGTAGGAAGTCGTTAATATCTCTTTTTACTATTTGCGTTACCCCCAACACCATCCTTAGGAAGGAAATTCTTTATATATGAATAGGTGTTGAATTACATTTAGTTTTTTTTTTTTTTTTTTAATTTTATTATGCAATTATGATGATGCGATATGAATGTTGGTGCAGATGTAGAGAAGAGATTCGAGGTAAGCTATGAGAAGGAGAGGGAGAATAGGGCATACATGACAGGGCCGGCGCATGGAATACATCCTTTGGCAAATGGAGAGGGAAAGGGGCTGAAGACAGAGCTTAGAGAGAGAGATTGCAAGCCAGTGGACTAAAATATTGCAACCCACCCACCTATGCAGTCAATAAGGTAGAATTCAAAGGAAGTCAAGAAATAAGCCTCGATTTTTTTTTGGGTAAGCAATAAGCCTCAATATTTTAGCTTTATATATGTATGGTGGTATATTATTTCTTCTTTGCTAAGATCAGCAAATGAATTTCATTAAATCAAATGAATGAGAGAATATAGGAAAAATTACTATTGAGCTATTAATCCACCTTCGGCATGGCCATCAGTAGAACAAAAGCTCAAACAAAAAGAATATTTACATAAATCTGTATCTGGGACGTTTTTGAAAATCTTAACTTAAATAAGAAAGCACAAAAGATGTAGCTTCTTCCCGAACTTCAGAAGTTCTTGAAACTGTTTCATGCTTAGCCAATTTGCCAGCCACCACGTTGACCGCTCTGTAACAATGTGAGATGATCCATGAGATATTATCTAGGTACTGCTTATGGAATAACCACTTCTGCTCAAAACATCATGGAATTTTTTGACTTCTAATACATGACACCACCGTCATGGAATCACATTCTACCCATAACTTATTTATCTCCATAGCACTTGTAAATAGCTAGAATTGTTTGTGGTCATATATATTTACTGTTTGCTTTCAAGCAATGCTTACATAGTTCTGTAGTTGATATTGTTTTTGTTGAATTTAGTTACTATCGTTACTCTTTCAACCATTGGTGGATTTTTATTTCTTTTGGTTGGTTTTTGTGGGGGGCAGGGGAGGGTGAGCGGCTTCATTTTTATAGCATTTTGCAGTTATATTTTTAAAGGGGTGCCGCCCATTGTTTCTAAAGGAGATGAAGTCAAATTGTAAAATGATTCTATTTAAAACTACTGGGAACTAAGAATATCCCAGAAGAAGATTTAAGGTTGACTAGGCATACTCTTTTGAGCTCAATTGGAGGCACACAGTCTAACCAATTGGTAAATGGTCCGGTGCCAACGATTATGAAAAAGGTTAACAATGGTGTTTGGGTGGAGCTTCAGAGGCACCCGACTGCACCATTGACGAACTGTTTATTGCCCGATTACCCCGTTTAAGATCATTTAGTCTGATTATAGCCTATTGTAGGCTGATTAATCAATTGTTTAAAGTTTGATTACGGCCTGATTAGTCCGATTTGGACCGGTAATAAACCTATGGAATAAAAGCGTGTCTATGTGTTAGCTTATGAGGCCTGATTACTTAAACCGTCAGTAACAGTCCAAGGTTTTAAATAAGTGGAAACCAATTAGGATCGATCGAAACGGATCAAGCTTGACCAATTGACTTAAACATAGAGAACCTGCTTTCTATCTCTTAAGACTAACCATGAAAAAAGTTCTTGAGGGCTTGCAGAGATTTGAAGGTTTTGTGGGCAAATATTACAGTAGTTTTGATACGTGCAATGCAGGTGGATTATGTCAAAATTGAACCCCAAGATCATAACAAGTTTCAGAAACACGATTGGAAGATATAAACAGAAGTCTTTTGTACCTGAAGCTATGAAGCCAATTCCATATCTAACTTGTAGTGCAAGAGGGATGGAGCCAATTCCATATCTGTATTTGCAGGAATGTTACTAGGGAAAAAACCAATCCATCAAGGAAGGCAATCAAGTCGTAACGTTAGAGAATATACAAACAATATTCCTTATTGGCCAAAGATGAGATTTTCCTTATATAGAATTTCTTTAATAAATCTAAGACATAAATAGTAGTGTAAGTGTGTGCTGATTACTGTGGGTAACTGGAATATATTATCAATTAAAAAAAAAAAAAAAAAACCTTGGCAATTTTGAATTCAGACTGATTTTTAGAAAACAAAGGACTGAGTCATCACTCTTAAAAGCTAATAATTTACAAAACACAAATCCATATCAATATCTCAAACTTGGCAACTTCTTATACTTGTCAGATGAAATTGTTACATATGGATCAAGGCTCTCATTATGTTATTTTATTGACGTAAGATCTAACCAATGTCATATTATAATCAATTCCATTTTTTCAAGTCTTTATAACTGTTGGCACCAAAATTCAAAAAATATGCGGCTGGTGACGTGGCAGGGGCAATATTGGGTATAAAAGGAAAACGTGGGCTGACTGTATCGGTCCATTATCCACATACAATGCAATATCATTACACAAGGACGGTTAAGGCACGCTCATGAAGATGGGTATTAATGGGACAGGTGGCGACAGCATATTGGAGGAATCACTTCATGGGAGATGTAGGCAAACAACGTGGGTGATGGAGCAGTTAACTCTCAAGATATATAGGGAGAGAAAACCGACCAAGCGAGAATAAACAAAATCAAACAAAACCCAACTACAATGCAACTTTTTATTTCATTTTATGCTTTTTCTTTCCAGTATTTAGAATTAGAGATGGAGTAGAACTCTTACGTTCACTTCTTTGAATTCTCAACCCACAGAGTCTATCTATTAAGCTCTAATGATTTGTATTCAAAACCCCTTTTGAGGAATATAACAAGCTTTATTCCCTTATCCTTCGGAAGTTTTGATTGTTAGAAAGTCCCTGGAGCTATCGGGGAAAGAGGAGAGCCTAAGCCGCTTGATCGAATTCAGGTTCAATATTGAATCTGGTCAGGAAGGATTCTGGCACGCCCACACACTCACTAATACGGTCAGCTAACCGTAGCATAGGGTAGGATTTCATGCCAACATCTTTCTGGCACGCCTGGTGGGACACTCATCATGGTTCAAACCAGGGGAAACTCCAGAAGCTCTGAGGGGCAACAAACACCAAGTCCCCCAGAAGCTTCTAGCCCAAATCTAGAAGTCGGACAATCTTCTGCAGGCCAGCCATTAATGGTAGTCGAGGATGTAACAGGCAGGTAGAGACTGCCATGCAAGCAACATCGCTGCCAATGGTTGAAGATATATACCAAAGGGTATCTTAGGTAGTGAATAATACACTTGATCTCAAGTTTGATCAAATGATGGCATTTCTGGTGCCACACACCTGGTGAAATAGTCTGGCTAATCCTAACATAGCTTCTTCTGGCAACCCTCCAGGGTTTGGTGAACAAAATCGAGAAGCGGGAACCATGATCCAGGAAGGGAACGTTGGAACTAGCCAACGACCATAGATAACGTACAATAACCCTGTATACCAGCAAAGCTCATGGCATGCATCGGCTGGTACGACCACCTTTGGAACAAGTAACATTCTAGTGAATGGATCCTAGTATGTGCCTGCTACCTCAGTTGCAATAGGGCAAAATGCCATGTCCGTCAGTGGCTTTCCCTACCAGATCAGTTACCAAGGCCATCAAGGCCACAGGAGTGGGGATAGGCCAATCACTTATCGCCAAAACATGCCAGACCCTCAGGGGGCAGGTTGGTAAGAAAATAATACATTTGACCTTGTGGATTACGGTCAAAGGAACTCAACTTTTGCTGTCTCAAAGCCATTAGTGGCCCAGGGTAACCACATAATGTTGACCGAGAAGAATTGGTCAGAGTAATTCAAGACTAGATCAACCGTGCCTTTCGCCCAGTAATGTGACCCGTGTATCAGAAGTTGTATTCAGAGTATCTGGATACAATTGATATAGGAAGAAACCTGAAGATACCCAAATTCTCCAAGTTTTTTGGAGAAGATAATATGTCAATTGTAGAACACTTTGCTCATTTCACTATCCAGTGTGGGACTGTAGGGGTAGGTGACCTTATAAAACTAAGGCTATTCCTTAATTCATTGACCGGGGCAACCTTCTCATGGTATTGTAATCTACTGGTCAATTCAATACAGAATTAGGGGGAAATGGAAGATAAGTTTCATCTCCAGTTCTATGGGACCGAGCCCAAGGTATCAGTCAGATTTGGCAAGGATGTACCAGAAAAATGGTGAGTCTGTTGACCATTTCTTCAATAGATTTAAAGTGGCAAAGCACCATTGTGTCATCAACCTACAAGAAGGTGAATTCGCAAAGATGGCCCTTAGCGGCCCATCTTTGGAGTTAAGAAAGAGATTCGTTGGCCAAGATGGACCTTAGTCAGCTAGTGGCACAGGCTACCTACTATGAGCATATCCTCAAAGACGAAGAGCAGAGGCATTCTTCCGCTGTAAATATGTACAAAGGGGTTCAGCATGAGAAGAAGATGGAAAGTCATTGCTCCCAGAGCAAACACAGGAAATGGCCAAGGCTTCATTTGACCGGCCAACCAAGGAGATGACCCAACACTTGAAGCCACTCTATGTTACTATAAATATGGATGGAAAGCCTATCTCAAGAGTGTTGGTGGATAATGGTGCATCGGTAAACATACTACCATCATAAATGATGGCTAAAGTCCAACGAAATGAAAACAACCTGATCCTTGTGGACGTGGCCGAGACAAATTTCCTTGGAGGGGCTAGTTCCCTGAGGCATCTTACCAGTTGAACTGAAGTTCGGAGGACGAACTTCCATGACTACTTTCTTCTTCATGGATGCCATGGAAAACTACAATGTGCTATTAGGGAGTGATTGGATTCACACTAACAGTAGCGTACCTTCTTCACTACTCCAGTTCTTCATGTTTTGTAATGAAGGAGGTCAAATGGAAGTAGTCATGGAAGATAACCGACCCTTCCTAGTTAATGCTAGCTTCTCTTATGCAATGTTATACCATGGGGATGTTTCCCCAATCAAGTTCCTCAAACCTGATGAAGAGGGCAGATCGACGATCATGATAGTTAGTCGATTCGAAGCATGACCAGCATTACTAGAAGGCTACCATTGAGAGATTGAAACTCATACTAGATGCCGCCCGAAATGGAGTAGAAAGCCATCGAGAATACACTCAAGAGGCTGGCAATGGCCCAAATTGAACATCGGTTGAAAGATACGCCAATAGTCACGGCCAGTGAAAAAGAGTACAGACTAAGCATCGCGGTAAAAAACCTATTGCCAACCCCACCAAAGATGGAAGAGACTTTAGCTGATGTAGAAGATCCTTTGCAAGAAATAAATCTAGGATCAGAAGAAGACAAAAGGCCTATCTTTGTGAGCAGGCTGTTACGACCGGATTTCATGGAAAAAATTGTAAACCTCCTCATGGCTAATAGAAGTTGTTTTGCTTGGGACTATTCTGAAATTCCTGGGTTAAAACGTAAGCTCGTAGGACATCGGTTACCTAATAAGAATGGATATAAGCCATTTAAACAACCCCCTAGGAGGATGGTTACAGAAGTCGTCTTGAAAATAAAAGATGAAATTGGGTGACTGCTCAAAGCTGGTTTCATAAGAACTGCCAGCTATGTGGAGTGGTTGTCTAATGTAGTCCTGGTCATCACGAAAAATGGTAAACTTAGAGTGTGCATTGATTTTAGAGATCTAAACAAGGCCACACCTAAAGATGAATACCCCATGCCCATGGTAGATATGTTGGTAGATTTGGCTTCTAAGCACCAAATCCTATCATTCATGGATGGGCATGCAGGTTAAAACCAGATATTCATAGCTGAGGACGATGTGCCTAAAACGGAATTCCGATGCCCAGGAGAATTGGGAACCTATGAGTGGTAAGAATGCAAGAGCCACTTATCAGAGGGCTATGAACGTCATATTCCATGACATGATTTTCTGTTTCGTTGAAGTATATGTAGATGATGTGGTGGTTAAATCTTGAAATGAGGACAAACATCTCGACCATCTAGCCAAGACATTTGATCGAATGAAAGCTCACGGTCTGAAAATGAATCCCTTAAAATGCGCCTTTGGGGTGTTTGCAGGAAATTTCTTGGGTTTCTTGGTACATCAAAAAGGGATAGAGGTGGATAAGAACAAGACATGAGCCATAATGGAGGCTATACCTCCTTGCAACAAAAAAGAGTTACTAAAATTCCTCGGTCAACTTAATTCCTTAGACGTTTCATTTCAAACTCAACGGGAAGGGTGAGAGCTTTTTCCCCTTTGTTGAAACTAAAAAAAAAACCAAGAATTCAAATGGGAAAAAGGCCACCAGGCCGCGTTTGAGGAAGTCAAGAGGTACTTGACCAATCCCCCTATGTTAATGCCTCCATGGAAGGGGATTCCGTTAAAATTGTATATATTTGCAGTGCCAGAATCTATAGCTGGTTTACTAGCACAGGACAATGAGCACAATCATGAGTAGGCCATATACTATTTAAGCCGGACTCTCGATGACGTCGAAATAATATATACGACCATTAAAAAACTATGCTTGTCACTTTATCTCTTGTGCACCAAATTAAGGTACTACCTAATACCAATGACCGTAGATGTATTATGCCAGACAGATGTAATTAAGAACATGCTTAATAAATTGATAGTGCAAGGGAGAATTGGCAAGTGGGCTATGACCCTAACCAAGTTTCCTTTACAAAATGTGCCTCAGAAGGCCGTAAAGGTGTAGGCGTTGATAGACTTTCTAGCTGACCATCTTCCGTTGGAAATATCACAGCAGAATGTGATCAACCTATCCCCTTGGAAGATGTTTTTTGACGGGTTGAAGACAAAACAATCAGCTGGAGCAGGGGTGGTAATCATTTCCCCATATGGCGTGGAAACGCATCTGGCGTTTCAGTTATGTTTTACTTGCTCCAATAACCAGGCGGAGTATGAAACCCTATTGATCAGTCTAGAGACCCTTTTAAGGATGGACGTGCTAGTGGTTGAGATAATTAGAGATTCCCAACTGGTGAATAAGCAGATAGTGGAGGAACTCATGTTGCTTAAAGACACACAAAGGAAGGAGGTAATAGAAGAAGAGTCAAGGGATGAAGAAGATGAATAGTATTTGAAAGTATTATTCACCCTTAAGAAAGAGATCAATCCAAAAACATCTTGCTGAAAACAAGCCGGTCAAGGGGCACATGGCGACATAATTGTAGACATCCAATTTTTTCACCCTCCCCGGCTATGATGACTCACGGATCGTGGGCATGGCTACTTGCCTCCAATCTGCCGAGGTGATAAATTGACTTAGATGGTCTAAACCCTCGTATTCCCCTTTACACACCTAGAAACCCTAGAAATCCTAAAGCTCGAGAAAAGAGGGATTTGACTATGACATAACATATACAAAGGAATTAGGTCGTGTGATCATACAAATGGATAGTGACCAAGAATACGATTCCAATGATATATGATACGTCAAAATCGGACAATCGAATCTCCCGTAATCATCCCCGGAATGTGAGACCCTCAGAACACCCTCAGATTAGAATCTTTCCCTACGGCCCCATGAAACACCCCTACGGCTTCGCAAGCTTCGCGGGCCTGTGAAAACCTCAGTAAGAAACTGAAATTCACTCTTTGGGATCCAAAATTCTATAAATAGGGCACTATTCACCTCCCCAAAGCACACTTGGTTGGTATACCTACCCTGCTCCCTTGGGAAAGTGAACCCCATCTCCCTCTTGCCCTTTGGCCCCTCTCTTGCCCTTGTAGGCACCCCTCTAGTCCCTTCCATTGGCTTGCTTGGCCCTTCTTTTGATGGCGAGATTTGTGGGATCCGTGCTGGGATGCCAGCTACTAGACCCATGATCTAGTCAAATTTTGAAGTGCCGCCCAAGCCTTGGCCTTTTAATAGCCCTCACCTAGCCAAAGCTCTACCGAAGTGCCGCCCAAGCCTTAGCCTCCTAGTAGCCCTTCCCTAGCCGAAGTGCCACCCAAGCCTTAGCCTCCTAGTAGCCCTTCCCTAGCCGAAGCTCTACTGAAGTGCCACCCAAGCCTTAGCCTCCTAGTAGCCCTTCCCTAGCCGAAGCTCTACTGAAGTGCCGCCCAAGCCTTAGCCTCTTAGTAGCCCTTCCCTAGTGGAAGCTCTGTCAAAATACTAGTTTAGGAACTTGCTTTCCCTATCTGAAGCTCTGCCAAAGTTCTGCCAAACTACCAGCTCGGGAAACACTCTTTCGTAGCTGAACCTCTGGCCAAATATCCGAAGACCACCATAGTCAGCATCTCTGAAGAAAGGAAGTTGGAGGTCAAGACCACCTTCCTTTGAGTCGGGAGAATTCACAAGAATGTCCATATATGCATCAATTGGGGGCCCACCACTCTTGACCCAAAACAGGGGTTGAACTCAGGTATAATCTCTCACCCGAATTGGCATAATGTAGACTCTTTATTGACCTATTTTAAATGTACATATGTAATTACCTTTTTTAGTGTATGTATGTGTTATAATTTAGTCATACATTCAGTATAAGAATAATTGTGAAAAATGTTCGTTCTTAAGCATCTAGTAGAAAGACCGGTTGAATCAAGTAGATTGGATGCCTGACACTTTTCCAATTCTACAACCTGACACATACCCTATTATCTGGACCAGACCAATGTCTGGGCCCTTTTCTTAGGAATTGGGCCAACCTCTGGATCCTAGGCCCATAATCCTAGATGGCGACTTCAAACCCCTTTTTTATGATCCCAATCCCCCATCGGACCATCTTCAACCCAAGGAGGGTATACCTCCGAACCACTGCTCTCAAGAGAGAGATAGAGAGCGAAGCCCTACGAAATAAGCCCTCACGTATTTCCTAGCAGACGATGGTGCGGGGCCCGTGGAGGCACACACCAGAAGAGAAAGACATAAAGAAAAGAGGAGAGAGGGCCAAAATAGGAGGAAAATTCCAGCCGTTACCATCACAATAACATAAGAAAAAAAGGTGGCTGATTGAACCACGTACAGAAAGGTAATTTTCACCCAAAGTTCAAAAGTTTTTGAAAAAAAAGGGAGAGAGATTAAACCGCCAAAGAACTTAATTCAGACGAGATTGATCTTCGGAAAACACCTAAGTACGTGGATCTGTTGAAAAAGGCCACAAAGGAAGCAAACAAATAAAAATTTAGTTTCAAACCCTTTTAAGCTGGACACCAAAGAGGCCGTTGATGACCAAGGATCAACATAATCCATGCATACTTCAGCCAAAGAGTGGCGTTATACGATGGATTATGAGGGGCAATTGTTGGTGACAAAATTCAAAAAATATGCACTTGATGATGTGGCAAGGGCAATATTGGGTATAAAAGGAAAACTTGGGCTGACTGAATCGGTCCATTACCCACATACAATGCAATATCAACACACAAGAATGGTTAAGGCATGCTCGCGAAGATGGGTATTAATGGGGTATGTGGCGACAGAATATTGGAGAATCACTTCATGGGAGAAGTGGGCAAACGGCATGGGTGATGGAGTGGTTAACTCTCAAGATATATAAGGAGAGAAAACTGGCCATGTTAGAATAAAAAAAATCAAACAAAACCCAACTACAGTGCAACTCTTTATTTCATTTTATGCTTTTTCTTTCCAGTATTTAGAATTAGAGATGGAGTAGAACTCTTATGTTCACTTCTTTGAATTCTCAACCCACAAAGTCTATCCATTAGGCTTTAGTGATTTGTATTCAAAACCCCTTTTGAGGAATATAATACGGTTTATTCCCTCATCCTTCGGAGGTTTTGATCATTAGAAACTCCCGGGTTCTATCGGGGCAAGAGGAGAGCCCAAGTCGCTTGATCGAAGTCAGGTTCAATATTGAATCCAGTCAGGAAGGATTCTAGCATGCCCACGCAGTCACTAATACGGTCAGCTAACCATTGCATAAGGCAGGATTTCAATTATATGTTGGATATAAATGAAACTATATTAGGCATCCCTTAAATCTACCTTCTGCACAAAATATAATGTGCATAATTAAGTAAAAAAAAATTCATTTTCATTTTATTATAAAGCTGAACTGACAATCCATATGGGTCACATGATCCTTGTACACACTTGGCGCTAATGCCTTAATCAGTGGATCTATTAGCATCACCTTAGTGTTGATATGCTTTGTAGTAGCATTCTCTTTTCCAATTTCTCCTGTATACTAAGATATTTGATCTCAATATTTTTAGAACCAGTTTTAATTTATTGTTATTTGAGAAGCGGACATCAGTTGTTTTATCACAATAAATCTTCAGTGGTCTTCATATATTATCTACCACTTGAATACTTGAAATGAACTTCCTTATCTGCATTTCCTGAGATGTGATATCATAATAGGAATTAAATTTAAATTTTATAGTAGAGGTTGCAACCAGTGATTGCTTTGCACTTCTCCATGAGATAGTTCCACCTGTTAGCAAGAAACTTAACTTGAAGTTGACTCTATTGAGTTCATCATCTCCAACGGAAGACCCAATCACCTCAAGGTGATCGGTTCACCTGTATATGAGCATAAGATCCTTGATACCCTATAAATACATCAAAACCTTCATAGTAACCTTCCAACGTTCACTTCCAGAATCATTCAGTATCTACTAAGCATACCAATGGGGTGCAAGTTTGACCTTGACAGTCTGAACCGCCCTTGGCCCGACCTGATCCCGAACAAGGACCAACTCAATAATTTTGGCCCTGAGGGTGGCCCGACCCTGAAATTTCTAACCTTGAGTCAGGGTCAAGGCGGGTAAGGGTTGATGTCTTTGGCCCGCCTTGAACATGTCACCTGATTTTTTTACCTTCACTTTTGGCCGTGGTTTTGGCCTGCCCAATCCTAGTTTTTTGCCTTGATGTTGACCCTGGTTGTGACCCTAATGTTAACCTTGATTTTAAGCCTAACTTTAGATTTTGTTTGACAATTGACACCTTAAAAACCCTAACCATTTAAGTATATATTGTATCATTGTCTCATTCTCTTCCTTTTGGAAGAGAGTAAAGAAACTAAATCCTGATTCCCGACCCTTGTGCCCTACCTTCTCATTTTGCCTTAGTTCTAAAGAGAAGACTCTTCTTCTTCTTTTGTGGGACTCTGTGAGTGTGAGCAGTAGTCTCTTTTCAAGGGCTGCTTCTTGTCTCAAGCTCTCCGTTTGCTTCTGATTAGTGTGTCTCTTACATCTCATTTATGCTTCTTATATTCACCTAATTCTGCTCTTCTTTTTCTTCTCCACCATGTTGGGTTTCTTTCCTGCTTTAATATATTTTCACACCAAAAAAATAAAAAAAATAAAAGAATAAAAAAAAATAAAAATTAGTAGGGTTATGATCGATTTCATATGTTTCAATCACAATCCTTCAGACCTTCACCGACTCAAGATGAGTCCAATTTCGGTGTAGACCATATGACTTTAAGTGATTCATTCTGATTTGGAACCAAATTATGTGTCAGTATTACTTCTGGTTTACCACAACTTCCAAGTTTGTCCACCATAAATAGTTATTGTATGAATAAATGGTGTCAAGCTTGTTTAATCAAACTATGAAATCAAGAGTGATTTATAATTTTCTCTTTTTTCAAAATGATATTTCTTTTGTTGAGATTCTCTTGTGTTATTACAAGCCTTATTAATTGATGTAGAGATTCTCAAGGTCAGGGTCATCCCGATCTGGCCCTGAAAAATCAGGGTCAATCAGGGCGGCTTTGGGCCCAGTTAAGGGGACTTAGGGTTGGGCTAGGGTTTTAAGAAGCCCGATCCAACCCGTTCGGCCTTGTTGCAACCCAAATACCAACAACAAAAGAGATATCTAGACGAGGGCAAGTTCGAATATAAACCAAGCTACCCACTATAACAACATCTGGACAAACTCATTCTTAAGACATTGAAACTTGCTGAATCTCTCTCCTTTAATAATAGGTGTAGGTCTTGGAGAACAACCTTTCATTTGAAATCTTTCAATCATTTTCTCTATATATGTTTATTGAGTTAAGCTCAAGACACCAAGTTTTCTGTTTCTATGAATTTTGATGCCCAAAAAATTATAACAATAATAATAATTAAATGGGCCTAACCACATATTTATAATCCATGAGCTTTTATAATACCGTTTTAATGGGAAAATTGTTAAAAAATTTGCCCACTAGGGAAAAAGCCCAAAATGATGAAGTCTCCCTTCCATCATCTTTGTCCTCCATCCCCTAACCTCTCCACACCCACCTCTACTTATTTTTTTTTTAATAAGTCATTGCCTTGCAGGTCACAAGGACCCACAGAGGGGGAAAATAACTTACCGTCATCCTGCAGCCACAAGGCCGCAGGTTGACCTGGAGCTTCGGCTGCTAGCTAGTAAAAAAAAGTTTCTCTATTGTATTTTAGACTTGGACTCGTGGATGGAGCCAAGTCATACAAGAGTGATGGAGCCTTTGAATTTGTAGGAATATTGCTCTGGAAGAGACCAACCTCGTATTAATAACTTTAGGCCTCCTAACCCGTCAATGAAGAGAATCTATCAGAGAAAATGCGCACAATATAACTCAATGACCAAAGATAGAGATTTCCCTTATATTGATTTCCTTTGATAAATTCAAGATATAAAGCAATCTTCACATTTCATATTCTAAAGTTTTTTATTATATAATTTTTTTTACAAAGAATTCGATGTAAGAATGAGTGCAAGTTATGTTAGGGTGTACCGTCAGGGGACCCAATGATTGAAGGTGATTTTGATATCAGAGGACTGGAGGCGGCAAGAGAAGCTTCTAATTTTGGAGGTCCAGCTTGGAAATGATTGCTGGATCTCTGGTCATTTTTTGTTAGACGAATCACATCTGGTTCCTATGCGATGTTCTGAGGCTGTTTCGACAACGACTATGTTGGGAGAAGGTACTTACGAGGTTGCACAGGTAGCGGTTGGTAAGGTTGTGGGGAGAACCTTCGCCTATGTGGTTGGGACTTGGGAGGCCCTTTCTCCCATCTGTGGATAGTCTTCCATTGCGGTTAACGATCGATGTCTGATGCGTATATAAGATCTCGCAAGTGGCATTTGACAGATAAATGGGAAGCATCTTTTTGCTTTATTAGGTTGTGTTGATTTTCGTTCAATATCTATGAATATCTTATGGGATATGTTCACGATAACTGGGATTTGGTAGAACCTTGTGACATTTGTTCACTTGGTAAAGGATTTATTTTTCTCTAATTCAAATTTGAGTCTGATATGGCTTCGAATAGGAAGTTTGGTCTAGTGCGAGTTGTGTATCGTAGTTCCAAAGTGTTGAGATCAATCCCTATGGTTTCTTGAGTGTGGAAGAACTATTATTTGGAGGAGGAACTTCGATTACGATTCTAAGGTGAACTGTTGTGTCCCTTGTAATTAAGTTTTGTACATTGATTTCAAACGCAAGAGATCTCAATCCGATCCCTTCCATTGCAGCTGATGGGCAACTTTTCGCAACAAATACAAGATAGAGAACTTCCATGATACACTGACTGTATCTTCTTTTGCAACTGAACCTATAGAAGGTTTGAATTGGGATTGCGGGTGTGCCAGAGACGTCAAAACTTAAGAGAATGTTTCTAATTTCTAATCAGGAGATGAGAGCACTCCTCTTGGCTTGATCGCTCTAAGGAATTTTAATGTTCTTTGCAGAAACGTGATGCAAGGATTGAACAGATGGAGACAAATGATAGTAACTCATACACAGGGGGAAATGTATTATGCTATCATAGTCTATTGTCTCTGTTGATATTCAATGTACTAGAAACATGATCTATTGTCTCTGTTGATGCTCAACATACTACAAAAATAATCTATTGTCTCTGTTAATGTTAGACATACCAGAAACATGATCTATTATCTCTGTTGATGTTAAACATACCAGAGACATGATCATTACACTATGAAATGAAGTACATAACTTAAAGGAACTACAGGACTTAAAAGAAAATACTAATCTAAAAGAAGAAAGAGAGAAAAAAGCGAAATGAAAGATAGACTTGATGTCTGAGTTTATTTGATATGTTGATGATGATCCTCTTTCTTCCACCATAGTCACTTTTATAGTTTTATTTGAAAGATCCTACTCTTTTGGCAGTTTTGTAACTGCAGGAACCTATGTGTCATGTCCTTAGTGGGATAGTTATTGGAATTACACTCCATTCATTGGTTAACTTCCTTAACCACTTAATAACTTCCTTGGAACTAAACCAAGTTTGTACGAATTATGTTGATTTACAATCGGTTAAAATGACCGAAATGTCAGAATCGGTTAGCTGACCATAAAAAGTTGCAATCGGTCAGGTCACAATAGGTCAAATGGCCGTAAAATGTTACAATCAGTCATAAAGTCCCAGTAGGTCAATTGGCCATGAAATGTTACAATCAGTCATCTGACCGTAGTTAGAAACTCTCGATTCATAATCCAAGCTCCTTATTCTCGATCGAGCTGATCGAAATTTTACTTGAAATCAACTCATATTTGTTTGAATTCTATCTCCAGGAGCTTTTCGTACAACGATTAGTCCTTTAATATAGGTTATTTATCATTTGATTGGCTAATTGCCTTGTGCATTGACCATGACTCGTCTGGTTCATAGAATTTCTAGATTATGACACTAACAACTTATTCGATTTCAATGATGGTGGCCTGACTTCAACGTTAATAAACAAGAACTCATGCACAGACTTGCATGGATCCATTTTCCTGATCTTCCTCAGGAATACTGGGATGTGGAGATCATTCTCTCATTATCAAAAGCGGTGGGAAGGTCAATAGCGGTAACGATGTTTGACAGTACGTTTTTCTATTATTGACAAAGATTAGAAGGGGTAAAAATCTGATTAGATAAATTCAAAGCTCGGATAGTGTTGTGATTATGTAGCCAGTAGATATTGGCCAGTATGTGTGCTCTCATTTTGAGAATTTTCAGAAAAAAGGACCTTACAATAATGATGTCTGACATTCCTTCTTATATTCCGACTATCATCTCTAATGATGATAATATCAGCTTGATTGTGCTTCCCTTTGTGGATGAAGTGAAAGAAATGACTTTTAACCTTGATCCTACAAGTGCTCCGGGCCTTGATAGTTTCTTTGATACTTTATATTGTGTGTGTTTGGAGTATTATTGGAGCAGAAGTATGTTTGGCGGCTTAGAATTCTTTTCTGGAGTGATCACTAAATGGATAAATTCTAACTTTTTTTTTTTTACTTTAATCCCTAAGGTTGATGATGCTAATAAAGTGGGAAAATTTACACCGATATCTCTTGGGAATATTTTCTTTAAAATTATTAAAAAAAGAAAAGATTATTTTTTCCCGTATTTCTCCTCTTCTTCCTAGATTAATTTCTGATGAGCTAGGGGGTGCTTTCTAGAAAGGAAAGGCGGTTAAGGTAATATTTGCATGGCTTTAGAGTTAGCTAATATGATGCATGTGAAATCATTTGGGGGAAGTATGGCCCTAAAGTTAGACATCCAGAAAGCTCACGATAAGCTTGATTAAATTTTCTATTCGATGTGATGCAAAAGTTTGGTTTTTCCCAATTATTGGTGGATCATCTTCATCAAATTTTGTTGTCTACAAGGTTGTTTGTCCTCATTAATGGTGGTGATGTAGGCTTCTCTGGGTTAGAACAGGGTTTATGTCAAAGAGATCCTCTTTCTCTAATTTTGTTTATCATTGTTGAGGAGGTTCTGAGTCGTGGTTTGAAGTTGCTTAGAGCTGAGAGAAAGATTAAATAAGTTTCCAGGTCCAGAAATGTAATTACCCCTTCTCATTTGTTATATGGGGATGACATATTTATCATTCTTAATGCAGATTTGAGAGGTATTAAAAACATGAAGAAATTCCTTGATTTGTATCAAGATTATTCAGGCAAAAGACAAAAATGAGAGAGAAAAACTATAGACATCACATTTTGTCACCTCTGGAATGGTGGTGGAAATGATGAGATGGGAACCCCATAGAGGTAGTTGTTTTATGTATTTACGGTATAGGCTTCATCCTCCCCTCTAGGTAGTATACTTTTGCTTTTATTCTGGAATAAGATGGTTAAAATTGAACAAAAATATTTTCAAAAAATGGTTGATGGCTTTGAAGTATATAAAATTGACCAAGACTATCCCATAGACCATACATTGATCTAAATTGAATCACAAACCCAATTGGACAAAAACCCCTAAGTCAACTCGAGCCAGAGTTGTATTGACTCGAAGCTGACACTGGATGCATTCTAGCCAATGCTATATGCACCGAGGCCAATGTCGGCCAGATGTCAACTATGTCGGCCAAGAGCAATTTCTGCCTGGCCTTGTGATTTTGTAGGGATGTGCAATCTTCTACCAAATCATGGCCTAATCTTGTATCTTGACACCCAAGCGACGTAGCTAGACTAAATTTAAGGCCCTAGGAGACCTAGAAGGCTCTAGAAAAAAATGTGAGAAATATGTGAGAAATGTGTTAGATTAGTCACACCTCTTGGGAATATGCACTTCCCATAAGTAAATCAAATCTCTCTTTAAACATAGAAGGAGATCATACCCCTACGTGGAAGCATTTTTATACCTTTCTTGGTGACTAAGGAGCTTCCCAACTATAAATATATGACGCATCCCACCTTTTGTGGATCGTGGAGAATCATAAACAATTCCACATAGTCATATATACATGTATCTGACACACTCAATCATAGCCATTGAGATTTGTGCACTGGAATCATAAGGAACTATTGGTAAACTTTACATCAGTTGGAGCTTGTTTTGACTAGACCTGAGCACACGTCCTTCCACCCATAAAGCACCTTTAGGGAAATTGTAGGGACATAAGTATACTCCCTTTTCCTTTTTACATTTCTTCATTCCAAGTTTTGCATATCGAGCTATCTTACTTCTACTGAGCATAACTCACTGTTGTCCCCGATGGGGTTGCAGTGAAGCGTAACCGGTTACATAATCTTTTGTAAGGATTTTGAAAAAAAAATCCTTCTTCAATATTGTATATTAGGTCATGATCTAGCTACTGTACAATATTCATAATTTTCCAATTTTATTTACTATTTCTTTTGGATTTCAATGATGTTGGCCGGAGCTAAAACTTGAGATTTCATCTTAATGGAATCTCAGATTGTAGGCCTGCTAAAGGCTTTTTCTCGAGGTTTTTGGAAAAAATTATTTCTTTCAAAATTTCATACCTCGATGTCTTCAATCTAACATGATTTTATCAGTTTTTTTGCAATTTTATTTTAATTCTTTACCAATAGATTTTTCGTTGTATTCACTTATTTTTCAATGCATTTGTATGCTACATCTTACTTTCATTCAATTGTTCAATATATTTCATATGTAAGTAGCCTTGTTTGTATACAATCACCCCAAAACCTAGTTTTCACATATGCCATACTCTATGGGATTGAATATTAGGGCTAGCTTCGACAATTTACATTATCAGCATGCTTATTTTGCATTCCGTATACTAACCATGCGGAGCAACTGGACGGGGGTATGTGGATTTGAACCTACCTCTTTACATTTTGGCTATGTTTTATTTTCAAAGCGTGTATGATTTGATGTTTGTACATGTTCAAAGCTTAGATAGCCCATTCAATTATTTGTGTGTATACCTAAGGTAGAAGTCTAGATTTTACCAAGTGGACCAAGGTCCCTAACCCTTTCCTCGGATGCAACTTGACATGAACCCTAACCCTTGTTTAGATAGCTTGGATGGAATCATTTCAATTTCAATTTCAATTAGAAATGGTTCTTAGATTCTAATCTTGGTGGTGACTCCTATTTAATAGAGAGACAGATGGTTTCCCCGCATCAAGGGCCTGGATTGTCACAGTGGCAACTCCACTGGGGACTTATGTCAAACTTCATACCAAACTATTAGGTCTTCCATGAGTGCTTTGTTTGCAAATTAATCGTTTGAGCTTTTATGCAATGGACATGTTGCTAGGGTTTTTGTGTTGTAACTAAAAAACATCATGCATTACACTTTCACACACTTGCACTGCACTATGCATGGCCGTCCACGTGACAAGTAGCCATGGGACCAGAATGAAGGTTCGCAGGGCCCCTAGGGTGAACTCACAAGTTCAATACCTTTGGGTTTATTAAAGGGACGCATCAACATACTGTTTAAACACCAACAGAGAAGGCCGGGTGTGAGGTATATTCGATGCTCCTTGCTGTAGTAGGGAACCTCATGACCTATTGAAGATCAATTTCATGCATCATTCCAAACAAAGATTGAAACACCTAGGGCTTAAAGCTTACTAACTTTGTGTGAAGAACTCTCATCCATGAGACTTGGAATGGTTGGTGTCGTGTGAACCTTGTTTGTGTGTCATTTTTCCCTACGTTATGATACGAGACATAACATTGAGGGCTTAGGATAGTTCGATCAAAGTCTAATAAGGATACACCTTCTATAGGCACCATTTCTAACTCCACGGATCAACCTACTTGGTTTAGAGAGGGTTTACATTGGTCAAAAATCGCATTTCCAATCTTTTGTCGAAAATATCACTAGGTTCACCCATGAGTATCACTGAGGGATTTTTCGAGAATAGTCAGCTTTGTTTTGAGATGTCTAAGTTAAGAAAGATCATTGAAGATTTGCCCATGACATTTATGAATCAATAGCCCAACGCAGTTCCCGAAAAATCCTCATCCCAAAACACATGAGTTAATGAACCAAATGGAGGAGCACCTGGACAAGTTACATTTGCCAACACTGAATCACCACCCAATCCTGTGGAAGAATCGGACAAAGAGAGAGCACTCTGAGAAAAAGTGGAAAAGCCATAGGAGGCGTCAAGGCCATTGAGGAAAAAATTTCAAACACTGAAGGATCTACTTTCTTTCCAAACATTAGGCTGCTCCTAGGATTCAAGTGGAAATCTTAAAAATTCACTAGTATGGGAGACCCCAATGCTCATCTGAAGGCCTTTATTGGCCAACTCAAAGTGCAATAGTTTTCCAACGAAAAACTCGATCAAGCCTTTCAATTCTCCTTAGCCGGGCCAGCTTTACATTGGGTCATGTCTCTTGATAGTTCTTATACCCATACATGGGATGTTATCAAAAGGTCCTTCAAGAACTAATACTCCTACAATATTGAGATGGAAATGACCAAAAGAGACCTGGAAATGACAAGACAAATGCCCAATGAGGGTTTTATCGTCTTCTTTACAAGGTTTTTGGTTAAGGCTGCTCTAATGTGGGATCGATCGATGGAGAAAGAAAAATTCCAAATGGTGGTCCAGAAACTCTATGGAGATTACAAGAACTACATATATGCATAGTCATTCCCTACTTTTGTGGCATTGGTTGAAGTTGGATCTCTAGTAGAGGAGAAAATATTTGAGAGAAACTTACACATTGTCACAAGACACGGATGCCAATCAAACAACTGTAAGAAAACCATTTCAACCTAAAGCCGGCAACAAGGTGGGAGAAGTCAATGTGATTGATCCCAATCAAACCGGATTTGCAGCCTTCATTCGAGATGGGATATTTCTGACAAGCTCAAGAGGCAATTCATTGATTAGGGTATGCCAATATTAGTAGTATACCGGAAATTCCAAGCCAAGGGCGTACTTACCCAACTTCCACTGCGACCATTACCAGATCCACTTCCTAAATGGTACAAGAAAAGAACTATCCTGCAACTACCATGGATAAAAAGGGCATTCAACCAACAATTTCTATATGCTCAGACACGCTATCCAAGATCTATTGGATAAGGGAGAATTCATAGTTCGTACTAAGTCACAACCTAATGTGATGATGAACAGGCTTCTAACACATATGGAAATTCCAACTTGGTCAATTGCCTCAAAGATGACAAGGAGGATAATAACAAATACGAAATCACCATCACCCCCATTGAATGAAAAAGTGACCCACCTCTAGTCAAATGGACCAAGGAAATGGCCTTGCCGTCACTGATATCGCATAGAAGAGCTCCTATCTTAAGACGTATACATAGTGAACATTGGCAATGACCCCAAAGAGGACAAACAAGTCCCAACTAATGAGAAAAGAACTCCCAACCTAGAAGAAGAAGACAATACTGAAGATTTCAAGAATACAATCTTTGACATGGCCGAATTCAAAACTGATATGGATGAGATTTATGTATACTGCGACACTTACAATAGACAAGAGTTCACAGCACTGGATGAGGAACAAAATGCATTAAAAGGCTGACAAAAAATGCCTCAAAGAAGAAATCCATAGGATCATTTAATATTGCGAGAGTTGGAAGGGTGTTTGCCTCCTTCGGATTGAAAACATCCATGAACAAGTATCCAAAATTAATTCAATGCTTTTCCGCATGGTGGCTAGAGACTTCTTCGTAGCCATAGACCATTACCTCATGCAACGAGATGACCTCCCTCCAGTAATACACAAAGAGCCGATCCTAATGCCATTGCAACAACTAGAATGAACAACCTTAGTAGCTTCAGCCTTGGCCATGGATATCAGAATGCAAAGGCACACCCCAAGAACTAAACCTCCAAGTGAACCTGGCATCAACTTGATTTATATTGACAATGACAGAGATCGATGAGCTAATCGAAAGATTTCACAAAGAGCTAGTGTTTAATCCTTCTGTGGTGTGCACCAACACCATAACCAGTAGTAGTAAGGCGTTCAACCACCAGAATTAAATGCGGCCAACCCGGTCGAACTAGCTAGGAAAAGCAGAAGCAAGCCAATACTAGAAAGCCTGTAGAACTAGAAAATGAAGTACTTAAGAAATTGAAGAAGACCTAGGAAAGCATTTCTATTTGGGGACTTCTAATGGCTTCGCCAGAACATCGCAGCACAGTGTTAAAGGCCACAAGGTCCATGTGCCAATTGAGACTGACCCTCTCCAACTGTTCGAGATTGTAGAGGTTGTCTATTCATCAACTGCTTTTTTCTTCAATGACAAAGACCTACCGGTTGAAGGTACAAGTCATACTACGGCCTTACACATCACCATTGACTGCAAAGGGACGAGGATTCTACATGTCCTCATCGACAATGGCTTTGCACTAAATATTTGTCCACTCAAAAACTATAATCAATTGTGACCAAGTGTGGCTGATCTTAAACCCTCCATGCAATGTGTTAGATCATATGACAACACTAGAAGGGACATCCTTGGACTCCTATCCACTGATATAGTGGTAGGACCAGCCAAATTCTGCATTGAGTTCCAAGTCTATACCATACCTTCCACGTTCAACATGTTACTTGGAAGACCATGGTCCATGCCATCGGTGTCGTTCAGTTTTCCCTACATTAGAAGCTCAAGTTTATCTAGGAAGGTAACATTATCACTACCATGGCCAATCCTGACTTTGTGAACACTCTTGTAGACATTGAGAATGGAGGATAAACTTCATCTCCTATTACTTCTGATTACCAACTAGGTGGATTTGGCTTTACATCCATCTTGGCTACATACCTCGGCGATCTACCAAAAGGGACATTCCCTTTAATAGGGCAAGCTAATGGAAATTCAATTGTCGCCAACATGTTCAAGAAAATGGAATACTTCCTCCTCTCCTCTTTGAATAGAGAAAATTATAATTTCTTTTGTATTTCTCAGTCTAAGTAGGGGATAATATATCTTGATATTATGTATCATTCTTTGATTCAAAGTATCATTCCATCTGAATTGAAAAGCATGGGCTTAAGCAAACGCCATCAAGGACTGATAACTTAGCTCGAGCTGCCCGCCAACGAGAACCACCATGGTCTGGGGTTCAACCCCAATGAGGAGGATTATCAAAAGGAGCTAAAATCCACTACTCTCATTGAAACTTTTATCAAAGGAGGAGGTAATTTCCCTTACGGTGGATTTAATGAACCTTGGTTTGATTAAACCTCCAAAAGACTAATGCCAGGATTTGAAATCTTCTTTACAAATAATTTATATTAGTTGGAGCTCACCACACATGGTAAAAGGAGTTCAAAAGATACTTGGTACAAAGACGAGATGGATCTCAGAACAGGAGATCTTTTCAAAGATTGTGTAGTAGTGATAACAGAGGAAATAAAGGGTCCAAGTCCTCAACATTTGGTCCCCCGGTTGAAGGGATGATTTAGAACTGGAGCACAAAGACAAAGTACATCTTCATGGAAAGAGCAGACGAGAGTGATGTTGAGCCCGGTTCGAGTTCAAGTCCAAGTCTGAGTCTTCATCAGTTTTATCTTCCACAAGTTCTTTCAATTCCAAATCTGAGTCAAGAGTATGATATAGATGTAGAACTTTCTTTTTCTTGCAAAGTGTCAGTGTCAGTGTCACTAGCCGTAATATCTTTCATTAACGCAAGTTGAACTTTTATTTACATCGACTCTCCACTACTATCAGTTGATGAGGATTATCTTAACGATTATCTTAACGAGATCGCTAATGATTTCCTTAAACAAATTTTGAATTGCTAGTGGAAAATAAATTGCAACCCCTAGCAAAGGAGTTCAAGATAATAAACATAGGGGCCGTGGAGACTCCTTGCGAGCTTAAGCTCGGTGCTTCCCTTACACATGAGGAAGCCAAACCATTAATTGAACTTCTAAAAGAATTCAAATATGTTTTTGCATGGTCATAAGATGACATGCCTGGTATAAGCACAAACATAGTAGAACCCCGACTACCTCTATATCTAGATGCTAAGCTAGGCGCATGAGACTAGAATGGACATTGAAATTCAAAGAGGAAGTTACCAAGAAATTAAATGTTGACTTTCTAGAAGTCACCGATGCCTTGAGTGGCTAGAAAACATCATTCCTGTTCCAAAGAAGGACAAAAATATTAGAATGTGTGTGGACTTTAGGGATTTAATCAAAGCAAGCCCAAATGAAGATTTCCCTCTACCTTCCATGGACATTCTAGTGGATAACATAGCCAAATATGCCATCCTATCCTTTAAGGACGGATTCTCAGGCTACAAATAGATCAAGGTGGCTCCCGATGATAAGGAGAAGGAATCCTTCATCATACAATGGGACATGTATTGTTACAAGGTCATGCCTTTCGGGTCAAAGAATGTTGGGGCAACTTATCAGAGAGCAACCACTACCGTCCTCCACAACCTTATGCATAAATGAGTAGAGGAACACATTGAAGACATCATAGTAAAGTCTAAGTATCAAGACGGTCACGTACCAACTTTACAAAAATTCTTTCAAAGGATTAGTTGGTGCAAGATGCAACTCAACATGCAAAAGTGTGTTTTTGGCACGACATCTGGGAAGCTTCTAGGATTTGTGGTTAGCCAAAGAGAAATTGAGTTTGACCCTTCCAAAATTAAGGCAATCGTACAAATGCCACCTCCCAAAATAGGAAAAGGCATCAGAGGATTCTTGAGGAGGATTCAATACATCAGTAGGTCTATCTCGTAACTTGCTTTTGTGTGTAAACCTATTTTCAAATTTCTCAAGAAGGATCAACAAAAATAATCAAACTTGCAGTACCAAGAAGCTTTGAAAAAAAATAAAAGAATACTTCACCAACCTGCTTAATTTGGTACCCCGACTCTCAAGTTACCATTACTACTTTACATATCAGTTTACGGAAAGAGCAATGGGAGTAATGTTGGTGCAACACACCCTAGAAGGAAAGAAAGAACAAGCTATACACTACATCAATAGGAAATTCTAGCCTATGAGGCCAACTACTCCTCATTGGAGAAGACATGCACAAAGTGGTAAGGGCAACAAGGCGATTGAGATGCCACATGCTCACCTTCCCAGTGATTTTGATTTAACGGATGGATCCAATCAAATACCTCTTCAAGAAACTAGCTTTGACGGGATGACTAGAAAGATAGCTCTTGCTTTTTTCGGAGTTTGACATTCAATATATAACACAAAACTCTATAAAAGAAAATGAAATTGTAGATCACTTATCATCTCATCCTATTGTTGAAACAATGCCTCCTCTTGAAGACGTATCCCCCGACGAGGACGTGATGAGTTGCACTACAAAAAATACACCATGGCAACTATTCTTTGATGGAGAAGCCAATTCCAAAGGATATGGGACTCGAATCTTACTAATATCCCTTGACAGGTTACACATCCATTTTACATTCAAGTTAAATTTTGAATGTACCAACAATATAGCAGAGTACGAAGCATGTGCAATGGGCCTGTCAAATTGTAATAGATATAGGCATTAGAAGGCTCGAAGTATTTGGCAATTCCTCCCTAGTAATATTTTAAATGTTAGGGCAGTGGAAAACCAAGGATGAAAAATTCATACCATATTGAGAGCACATTGAATGAGTGACATGCTATTTTAAAGAAATCTCATTTGACTCCCTTCAGAGATATAAACAACCAAGTTGTTGATGCCTTAGCTACCCTAGCATCCATGATCAATGTCTAAGGGAATCATTTCCGAGGAGAAGTTGAAAAGTTACGTGACTGTCTCAAGATCCAAAGACACAAATCCTCACAGTATTGATCACAAACCAGTTGAGCAGTTGAAGCAGCTAATAAAAATCTATAGAGAATAATACAAAAGATGGCCAGAACAAACAATGATTGGGCTGATAAGATGCCATATGCACTATGGGCCTATAGGACTTTCGTTTGTACATCTACCAGGGCTACCCCATACTCATTCGTCTACGACATGGGGGCAATACTTCCAATGGAATTGGAAATCCCCTCCGTACGATTTCTTATGGATAGAAACTTCTAGAAGCATAATGGAAAAGGTGAAGATATGGGAAACTCTATGTGATTGATGAAAGAGTCTACACACCATAGACAATGTGAAAAAGTATTAACAACACATGGCTATAGTCTTCAACAAAAAGGTAGTCAAACCAAATTGGTCACTATTGAAATCAGGTTCGGTCCTAAATAAAAATCAAAAATAAAAACATTGGTACCGTAATAATTAAGGAACAATGAAGTATCCAATGGGTCCATACCCTTATTCACAACAGAAAGCAAACATCAAAGCAAAAGTATTCAAAGTCTCCAAAGTCTAAATCAATGAATAAGGAAATGCTATTGGTCCTATCCAAACTCCTACTCCGCCTTTCCAAGATGTTCCTGCAATTTCTAAATATGCTCATTGAGATCTTTGAGCTTAGACCCATCAGCATTCCTAGCCTTGTCTATGTCGTTGTCTGCTTTGGTTTCATCACTCTTCTATTTTTTAGAGTTAAGTTCTCCATCTGACATTCTCTTCCAAACATTCTCCCAATCCAAGCAATGTCCCTTAGGCTAGGCATCTCCAAGTATGGTCTTTCAAAGGCAAGGAACCACTCCAGATACTCACGAGTGGTACAAATGAACGATGTAAATTCATCATCAGTCAGCAACACATGGTTGTGCCAGGCCTTGGCAATATGAGATGCCATCATATGTGTCAAACGATTAGGAAGGTGAATCTCCACTGAATCCTTAGGAATGGACTGCATGAGGTAGTACTGATGCATGATTCTACTAGGCAAGTAAAATGAGGTACGGGTTAGCCCCAACATCCTCACATAGTCATGACCACCTTAACTCATAACCGACTTATCCTCCATCCAGTAACGGATGTGCCAACGGACTTCCCAATAGCACACGTTCTGGAGCCATGCAACCCATTCATCAAACGTGTAGTCATCATCAATGTTTGCATGAGACTTGTACATAGACGTACAAAAATGTTCATTGACAAGAGGGTCCATGAGAGCCGGACGTTCAACAAGTCAAATTTGGGGCAAGAATGTATAGCATCAGATCAACACTTTCAAAACATAAGCATAAGCGCAACAATAGCGGGAATCAAAGTGGAATACCTGAAGTGAATACGGGCTTCCCTCAAAAGATTCCCCACGATGGCACTCTCCATAACTCATCCAATCCAGACCAAGCATGATTTCAGCCAAGACAATTGGTATGATGTCACATCTCTTCATTTTTCTTACAACATCAATAATGACGGGAGAAGCACCATAACAACCCATCCTCAGGAGGTACCATGCAATAACACAGAAAAGAAAAGCATTGTCACGACATACGATGTAGGGTTTCGCACATGAAGAACAACGGGAAAAGCACTTGATAAGCGTAAACATCAATAGAACGTCCTAACATGAACTCCTTGAGTTCCCAATCAAGAAATCTGAAAAAGTTTAGGATGTCCTCGGTATAGTCACATTTCACCAAGGGAACGGTCATTGCACCCGAGCGAGAAGACAAGAAGTAATGCTTGAATTCCTCATATGTAGGGCAAATCTCACAGTCCTTAAGATGGAACACGTGGAGATCAGGATCCCACACTCTAGCAAATCCAAAGAGGAGGTTCCTATTCAACTTGATCTTTTTAAACTTAGAGAAGGGATGAAGATGGTAATGGCTTAAGACTTCAAGATACTTCTTCACCATATCATTCATCCACCTGCTCAGAGTTTGGTCCATCACGAATGGCTACAGTGACCCTAAGTATGGAGACTTGATAGCACCTTCACAAAAAAAAAAAAAAAAAAAAAAGTTCAAGTTAGAACACTTGAATGAATAGAGAGAGAAAATAAGAATCAAAAGAGAAGGGAAGCAAACCCTAGGCAAATTGCAATAAATCTATGACCTCAAAAGTGGAGAAAATAAAGGTCTATAAGTCCAATTTATGACCAAAAAAAAAAAAATCCCACAAACTCGTCCATCACTTCAAATTGGAAGGCTTTGAAATTGGAAAGTTTGAAAAAAGGAATCAAATCTGGGCATGCCACAACTGATGCCATCCCCACATGCCACTGTCGGACTATAGAACTTATAGTTTACAGGCCAAATCTGGTACTATTTGGCCTAGCTTGACACAACTTTCTCCATACCCAATGTCGTTCATATTTTAACTGACATTGGATTAGTACAGACGATGTTGGATTGAGCCTACACCTAGGCTGCTTGCCATGCTTGCACATGTATGTACCCTTGCCCTAAGGGATCACACACTGTCATCTACCCTAGAAATCGAAATTCTTACCTTCTGTTGAACAAATTCAAACAGAGGGGGAAAAGATATAGGCATGTACACGATTTCAAATTTTATTACTTGGGGAATCAAAAGCCCCGAGACCTTATAAAAAGAGACCAAATGGTTGTACTTCCATATAGTTTCAAAGAAATGACCAAATGGTCATGTGCATCATCAACAAACATAGAAAGCTAGGTACTCGGAGTGCTTTAAAGCCTTGGACCTTTGCTCCCTCTGGGCATCCTCCTCAGAGCTATCCTCCTCCTCGTTCTCTGAGTGAGAGGCCTCATCACCCTCATCCTTTCCTGCAGTGGCTGCGAACCTGCCCACACCAATATACTCCAGAAGATTTGTAATCGTGGCTTGATAGCCCTCGATGTCCAACCTTGAAACTTCCAACTCAACTTTCTACATGCACACATTCTTTGTGTTAGTACAATAGGACACTAACCTTCCAGGTAGATTTACAAGAGAAATGGAATTACCGTGGCACTGTGGGCTTCCATCTCCTTCCCGGAAACTACTCATACCCATCAATGATCGCTCTTTGAGACCAACATACTTGGCGCCTAGGTATGTGAAGTGAAACATAGAGGTAAGAACAATATAAGAAAGTTAAGCGAAAGAAAACATCTTACTTACATAATCATATGGGGTGGGCACCCAAGCCAATGGCAATCTGGGAAGAGGAATGTCTACATCGATGCCCATATCCTAAAGAACCCAACCAGGGAATACTTGAAGGACTACCCTAGGCGGCGACACATCACCCTTAGTGCTCTGAGCTCCACTTGTAAGCCTCATATATGGTGTGGTGGAGGTGGCCTGAGATGACCTGGTAGCAGTAGCTGTGAGAGAAATCCTCTCATAGTGATCCTAACAATCCAAACAAGTCAATTACAATACACAAACACTAAAAGCAAAGAAAGTCAAGAATAAGAGGTGATATGGAGGCATACGCCCTCCGTGATCATGAACCCCTGGTATTGGATCAGGAGTCAGACGTAGACTATCTACCCATTAGTAATGCGATCCAAAGTCAACATCTCTGGATATACCATATGGCGTAGAGGAAGATGTAACACCAAGGACTGATCGCCTACTTCCCATTGGTGAGTCATACACTCGCCTAAGTACCAAGAATAACCTAACGGCCCATGGAGCAACACCCTCATAGTATTGAGATGAGTGGCATTTCCCATACTCAGGCCTACCAACAGTAAAGCCCATAGTGATCAACTCACTTGTACAAGTCAAGTGAAGCATAAAAGATCGGTATCCATACAAGAACAAGCCATACATAAGCTAGCAAGCATTAAAAAAACAACTTACATTGGATCCAAGGAGCCAGTTCAACAGCTCCTCAAGCTCGAAAATTGAGTGCATGGGCTTGTGGTGATCACAGTTTATCGCCAACAATCTCCCAATCTGACTAACAACCTTGAGCTTAGGCTCATAGAGATGCAAATACTTAAAGCACCAACACTATAGTATAAAAAATTAGATCAATTGAAGACACGAAGACATATCAAATTTAAATAGATGCAATTAATGATATATACAAGAACTTACCTTGGAGAGATACCGAGCCCTTGTGATGTAGTGTCTCTTACCCATGGCCAGGATATCCATACTCCTAAGAAGGTAGGCATATCCACTTGCTTCCTAGTTGTACTTCACTCCCTCAAGCGTATCTAGGCTAATAGAATTGTTGTTTTTGTTGCTGATGTTACATCTGTGCCCAAACCTAACTTCCCTTTTCATTGTGATAGATGATGCATCGGACATACGTAGTACCAATGACTTATCAATTGCAATAGTTTACTATCTCAAAGAGAAAGATGGTCCTTTTGGTCATTGTAGGCAGTACCGGTTAAAGTGGAATGGATTTAGACCTCCAAGAAAGCTCAAGTAAGCATCCTAACATTAAGGATTTCTTACCCATTCAAATATGATAGGCAAGCCTATTTAGTGGACACTGACCTCCTTTAGAAGTCCTAAGACTTGGGAAACCAACACTAGGAAGAATCCCAGTCAAATGGGTACTATTGGAGCAATTGGCTAGTCAGTACCATCATCCAGTTGCATTATCTAGAGACTTTGTAAGATGCTTCAAGTGGGTTAATTATGTGTGGGGCCATGGCTACATACCCGTATGCTCTGAAACACCTCCATTTTATGTCCCCACATATGTATTGACAGATTAACGAGCACAATCCCCACACTGCCAAGCACTAGATTAACTCAGTATGAGAAAAATCCATTAATTAGCCAAACAAGCCATAGTTGTTAGGTGAGCTTATTTAATGCCCAACCTTGCTCATTTTCTTATTTCACAATCTAAGGCGGAAAGAGAAGAAGGAGAGGATGAAGAAGAAGAGGAAGGAGGTGAAATGGGAGTCCACACTTGAGAATCTACCCACCCGCACACACAAGGTAGATCACTCTCTCCCTCTACTCCATTTTATATCTTTATTTTCAATTTGAGTACAACATAATCTAGGTATGGGTTTCCCCACCATATTTCTTACACATGGGAGTTTGTAGCTGATGGATCCATGCATGCATGCCCTAAGGTAAGCCTACCTACCATGTATGCATGAGATCCATGGAGCTAAACTCACATATTTGGGAAAATCACCCATTTGGGGCTAAAGTAGGTAATGGTCGAATCTCTCACCTCAAGACTTAATTATATAGGACCTCAAGAGGTAAAAGGACCCCATGAAGTGAGATGAAAATTGGGGCAAAATCCCCAATTCTAGGTCAATCAGTGGATACAACTAGCGGATCTAGACCATCAGTCGGTTGCATCAACTGATTGGATTTTGATAGGAAAAAGATCCATTGGATCCATCCAACAGTCATACCAACCGGTGCAGAGGCATCAACCAGTTCCATCAATTGATTACAATGTATTGGTCCAATCTTCAAGTTGATTTGGGGTTTTAATAAAGGACCCACTAGGGGTAATTTTTGGAACATAAAAGTGACCTATGTACATGTGTTGGTTAGGTTAAAATCAATGTGGTGAGGATACATCGCTAGAGGGAGTTGATTGTTTCACCAAATTGAGAAAAAGAGGCCACTAGGTGTTATGTTTGATTTGCAAAGTGTTTATGCCTTTAATTCTATTTTTGCATTACTATATTTTGATGATTTAATTGATGTTCCATATATAAATTTAAACTATTTATTTGAAAGAGAGTGTTGAGGTTATATATGTTATTGGGATTGAGGTTAAGATGGTGGTCATGGATAGTGAGGGACACGGTGTGGCCTAGGGTGTACCGGTATTGTGTGCCCTGGGTGTATGCATATGGTTGATTGATGTATGTGTGCTTACATGTATAATGCATAGGGTTAGGATCACAACCCTGGTGCTATAACCACTTGCCAGTAGGGGAAAGGTGTTGACTAATCCTTGCGGGTAGGTTCAAGGTTTGTTCTGGAATACCAAGTCCATTGCACGATGTGGGTTGTTGTACATAGGCACTACACGATATGGCTATAGGTGAGTACCTAGTGACCGGTGTGGTTTGGGGGATTACCTGATAAGGGGTTTGCCGGGGAACCAAGGTTTGTTCTAGAACTGGCATGCTTTTGATTGACAACTAGCTTGTATCACTAGGGGACCGACATTCTTTCTCGGACTAGGGATACCACCTATGTTGCGTAGTTCTAATATCTTGTGTTGGACTTTGTATGATTGACTAGGTGTATTATGTTGGAAATGGATACTTGTTGATCACTATCTTTGGTTGAGCATATCATCGCATTATTATGTATGTGTATGCTTGTATGCTCACACCCCACACTGGGCTTTGTGAAGCTCATCCGACGTTATTGTCCCCTTTTAAGATAGTGATACAAGTGTATAGATATCAAAGATTGGTGTGGTACCAGCTGGCATCGTTGAGGGAATCATGGGCTCAGGAGTATATGGAGCATGACCTTTGTCACACCCAGCTCTCGCTAGGATACCAGTGGTGTGAATAAGACGCTTACCCGTCTTATATCTCTATTAGGATCTCTATTAGCAGTACCTGAACCATCACAATCACACATTACCGAACCAACTAAGTAATCGTAGCGGAATCAGAATATAATATAAGTGGAATTATATAAATCAAGTTGGGAAAAAACTTATGATATTACATAACACCAGTTATTCTGTTTATATCTGTCAAAACATACATATAGTAAGCCGAAAAGTATACCATCGAAAAATATGGTATCAAAGATGACGACAGACCATCACTCAGCTTATGGTATAGCATGCGCACAGGTATCACAAACATAATCGGGATCAAGCTTCTCGGCTTCTGATGTCCACCAGTCACCAACATACTCAAGCATAAAGGAAGAGGTGTCACTACCCAATGGCACAACAACACCTGCATCATCATCTAAAAAGTAGCACGCACGTGGTGTTAGCTCCAACGAGCTAAGTGAGGAATGGGATTCATGTAAGCATATACACATAGTCCATGATGTGAGAATGATGCAATTCCTTTTACTTTAAACCACCTAACATACAACTGAGTCAGGTTCATGCTACTACGACACATTAGGTTGTATCCCTGGTCCCAAAACTCGCACATCGGTCACCCAACGATACAAACCCTAGTCATCATTAGGAGCTTGCCAGTCCCAGAATTTGACCATCAGTCATGGCACTGGAATTACCATAGAAGTGACATTCCGGAATGATTTATTGAACATACCATAGTTGGGTTATCCAACGCGTTACCCCCTATTTGCAAGGGATTATAGCATAGGGAATGAGACCTAACAACAATATTTTACATACCTTGCATAAAAATATAGGTAGTATAGAATGAGATCCTGAAATCACCATTGGTCACATCGCATCCATGTCGAAGCCTATTTAGCATACAAACAATTCAGTATAGGATATGTAGTACCAAAATTACCATCGGCCACACTGCGCACCCATACCCAAGTATGGCCATGGTGTATATGATACCAAAATTAACATTAGAAACAAAGTGCATCCATAATTATAGCTAACTCTTATGTGCAGCCAATGCATGATGCAATCATCCACACGGCATTGACAGTATTAGAATCACGGTCACCTGGTTCAAATCACATATACATATAAAATACATCAATACATGTATACGGTCCAAATATATTTCAACATGTTGTGCAATTCACATAAATCATACAAGCAATTGAAATTTTCAACACATGGCTCCTATAGCATGCACATAGTTCTATAATTCTAAAACACTCCAAAATAATGTTAGACCACCACTCACCTCGACTGTAAATCGGATGGGTGAAAATTCCTAAGTTGTAAACCCGAGTCAAACCATGCTAGGCCTCACTAATTTGTGATTGTCTCTATCTTAGATACAAGAGTAAATGAGCATTAACAAGTGTCAAGAACATCTAGAGGGACCCACAAGGTTCCCCCAAAAAGTATCAAAACAGTCAAAATTAACAGTTCAGAAAAGTCATCGGATCCAAGGTTCATGTCACTCGATTGATCCTGTGTGAATCCAGTGGCTAGGTAGAAACTACTTAAGACCTCTCGGCAATGGATTGGGTCATCGGATTGACCATGAGTTTTTGATGGTAAACCTATACGTTCAACAACTTTTAGGGGTTATGCCAGCTCGGACCCAATCTCCAAGATTTGTTCAGTAAAGATTGTAGGGGGTCTTCCCACCTCTCATTTAAGCCAAACTAATCATGTTTCCACTGAGCCGTTTGGGAGATACAGTAAAGAAAATACTGAAACTCTAACTCCCTATTTGGTCAAAAGAAGCTCGGTTAGCTTGCTCCTAGCATGGAAAAAATGTGAGGGAGTGCGGTGCACACCAACCAAACTATTGGAAAGCATGGGGGCCAAGGCCTACCGTCCAACCCAGTTATTCCAATGTTAGCTCACAACCAAAAAACCATTTATAAATGAAGGGGTGAGAGGATTTGTGAAGCTAACATCTACTTTCAGTGGCAACCAACAACCACGTGTTTAGCTAGGAGATTCCCTTCCTTCTTCACCTTCATATTCTTCTTCTTCTTCATCTTCTCCTTTTCCTCTTTTCCTCTTCCTCTCCCACATTGGTTTCAGGTGAGAAATGAGCTTATATAGGGTAAGGCCTTAGGGTTTGTTTAGCTAGGAACCTATTTGGGACCAAATTAGGTTAAGTCACCGGTCGGGGCACATGATCCCACCACCTTAGACTCACAGGGTGTGCAAGTTATGGGGAAATGTGTAATATAGTTTATGAGGTTGGTCGGAGCTGGCCATGATGCACATAGTGGGACCCATAGGCATCAAAGCCATTTCAGTATAGCAAGCACCACCGAAAGGTTATCGGATTCAGGTACTGTTTCGAGTGGGATGTTTCCAATGGTCGATCCAGTGCTATGTTGACATCCTTCTATCCACCTTTGGCTAATCACTAGGGGTTGCCTTAGGGATGTGTGTAAGGTCTTTCCAGTCAATTCCACTACATGAAGGGATACAAGTGGGGAGGTGCTAGGTCACTTACCGTGTAGGCTTGGAAGGTTTGAATCCCCTCTCCAGTTCTTTAAGAAAGTCATACATTGGCAGGTCGTGTCACACCCCTCTCCCGGCAAACCCAACTTACTATCAGGAATACCGGCGGTGTGAGTAAGACACATACCTATCTTACCAATCTACCAGGATCTCTGATAGCAGTACCTTAACTTTTTCACAATCTTACAATACAAACCAACAACTTAAGCAGTGGAATCAGAGTATAGTAGCAAAATTATAAATAAAATGGGGAAACATCTAATGGTAATATAATAGCAATAACCAAGTTATCCTGTTACATTCATCTATGACATATAATATAATCTCAAGAAAATATACAATCCATAACTATATCCAAAAGTATCGAAAGATGTACAATGCCACGGTGCAGTGTAAGCACAGTGATCGTAAGCACAGATCTGATCGTGCTCCTCCGCTTCTGGCATCTACCAGTCGCTCACACCATACTCCGACCTAGAAGATATTGGGTCACCTGCCATTGGCCCCACAGTACCTGCATCATCATCTAAAAAGGGGTGTATACATTGGGTGACCTTTCCAACTCGCACAGTGAGGGGTGGGGCAAGCACATCCAAGCAAGATAATAGCAGTAATAATTTATGATGCGTGATTACAGAAATTAAACACATAGTCCATGATGCTCGTGATGTAGTTCATTTATTTATTATCCACCTAATAATACAAACTAAGTCTGGTAAATGTACTACGGTGCATCAAGCTGTATCCCTCGTCTTAGAAACGACATCAATTACATAGCGATACAAACCCTAGCCATGATTAGAAGCCTGTCGATCCCCGTATGCATCCATGGGTCACCCAGCAAACCCCTGATAACCCCCTCTTGGAAGTCACGGCACCGGTAACAAATCGGCCATGCCAGATAGGTTCCTGCCTTTTGTAATAATCACATCATACAGCGGGAGTGACACTTCAGGAAGGCTCATCAAACATACCACAGATGGGTTATCCAACACCTCAACCCCTATTGGCAAGGGTGTGTAGCATAGGGAGTGATATCTAACAACATATACACTACATGCCTTCATAATGTTACAGTTAGTATGGATTACACGATACCAGAGAGACCTCAGCCACAAAGTGTAACCCGTCTCCAAATACACATGATACCAGAGAGACCTTGGCCACAAAGTGTAACCTGAGACCATTTACCTAATCTAGCATGCAAATAACAGTCGAGGATGGATTACGCAACATTGGCAAGACCTCGGCCATGAAGCGTATCTATTTTCAAATGTAGTCCCGGGGTACACGATACCAACGAGACCTTGGCCACAAAGTGTAACCTGTGACTACAACTAACTCTAATGCACATAGTCAATGCATGAATGTAACCTGAATATGGCAATTATGGCACTAGTACCACCTTGGCCACGTCGGATTCTGTCTCACACACACACACCCATCCAAACACACAGAGATCATGGTACTGGTACCATCTCAGCCACACCGGTCCCGTCAAACATTTTCATATAATTCATATCATGATCGTAAAATGACAATTTCAATTAAACATATAATTCTAAGCATATAAACAATTAAAAAATTAATAAATATTTTAAAAAAATAAACACAGTCCATCCCTCACCTTGTTGATCTTTATTTGTTTTAGGGTTCAAGTAAGGCCACCGATCAATCAAATCAATTTTGAATTTGGGGCACGTGAGCATCGTTGTCCTAGACACAAAGGGAATCATACATCAGTATGCGTCGAAAACATTGGGAGGGACCCACACAGGTCACCCCCAAAGTTTACAGACACTGTCTCCCAATGACAGTAATGTCACCGAAAATAACCACCAAAAACAGGGTATTTCCACCAGAAATATCAGACCTGTTTCCAGTGGAGGTGACAGAGAGCACATAAGGCTCCATGTCCACCTGAAATATGCCACTGGAAACAGACCCAGTGGATTAGGTGGGTTGTTTTCGGTGGAGGTGCAGGGCAGTCCAACAATTTGGGGCTTTCCAGCCCGGGCCCGATTGCTAGGATTTGTTCTATAGAGCTTGTAGGGGATGCTCCTAGCATCATTTTAAGCCAAGAAAATCCTAATTCCACTGAGCATTTGGGAGATACGTCGATCGAATGATCAAAATCCTAGTTAGTCTTTTGGCATTACATGTTATCGGAGCTCACCAGGCTTGGTTTGAGCTCGACAACAACATCAAGAGGGTAGAACACCCATCCTACAACCTTAACATAGTGTGTACACCAAGATTCTATCCATACCTAGCTTTTTCTAGGTCAAAATGAAGAGAGAGAGTATCATGGGAGGTTGTACTTACCTCCGATAACGATTCTGGCAACAAGGCGGCAACCGACACTAAGGTAGGCCTCCAACCCTCTTCTTCTTCCTCTTCTTCTTCCTTCCTCTCCTCTTTCTCTCCTCTCCTACGTTGGGCACAAGGGAAATGAGGAAATGAATCCTCATTTCCCAACTTATAACTTAAGTTGGGCCTTAGGGTCCGTTTGGTTTGGACCCCTTTTGAACCAATCGGGTTAAAATGAGTTTCAGGGCACGAGGACCTACACATTTAAATCTATAATGTGTTCACATCAAGGGAAAGGTGTGGAGGATGATTTGGGGTCATCCAAAACCATTTACGATGTGAGTGTTGGGACCCACGGGCATCGAAACCTCGACAGCAGCCTGTGGACCTATAGGAAACAGGCACCGGATTCATACACAGGCTGCTTTCGATGGCTTGTTTTTGGTGGCCAAGGTAGCTTCTTGTCTTGATAGCTTACTATCCCATGGTTGGTCTCGCATGGGTGGTTTCCGTTAGACATACCCAAGGCCTTTCGACAATTATGATATGTGTCAAAAATCAAGTGTGGGGAGTTGGGTCACTTACCATCTGGGATCGAAAGGTATGGATCCCCTTTAGTTAGATAGGCACGTAATGCATGAACATGTGGGGTCATCTCTCCCCCTTCGATAATGTGCAGCCGTGAGCCAAAACCCGGTCGTACTTTCGATCTCCGATCCGAGGCCTGTCACCACAGTTCAAATTAGACCGGATTAGGGCATGGGTATAACAGGCCGGGTCCTTCCTTCCTGATAGTAGACTATTGCAATCCATAATTCAGTAGTGTTGATGACATCCCGCGTGTGACATATCACAAAAGTTCAAATTTGACAGAATTAGGGAACAAGCGTAACATCCCCCCACCTTATAAGAATTTCATCCTTGAAATTTAGCTTACCTAGTAAGTTGAATAATCCTAGACATTTCTTCTTTTCCTCAACTTCTCGCTCCCAGGATGCTTCTTGCTCTGGGTGGTTTATCCACTATACCTTGATGAAGGAAATCGTATGATTATGCAGGATGTTATCCTTTCGGTCGATAATCTACTCAGGATACTTTGTGTAAGCAAAATCACCATCTTGCTCACATGGTATGTAAGTTAGGATATGAGTTGGGTATGCACTTCCTCAACATTAATACATAGAATACATCATGTGCAGCATCCAACTCTGGTGATAGTGATATCCTGTACGCTACCAACCATATCCGTGCCAACACTTCATATGGTCCCATGAACCTAGGACTTAATTTTCTTTTCTTTTTTTAGCTAGAAGATTTGGGATTTGTATTAAAAAGAGGAAAATTTTTACAAAGAAAAAATTCAAAACACAAGGAAAATAGGAAAATTTTTTCTTTCTGAACTACATCACTCCTTTGACTGGTTGTAAGAAAACTTTATTTCTAACTTCAAGTTTCAAATGCTTTCTCTTGACATCATCATAACTCTTTTATATGGACTGAGCTGCTTTAATTCTCTCTTTGATCACTCCCACCTTCTCACTATTGGCCTTATCAAGTCCAGACCTAAGATATGTTGCTCGCTAACTTCGTCCCTATAGAGAGGAGTCTGACACTTCCTCCCATACTTTGCTTCTAACAGAGACATACTAATGGTTGCTTGAATACTATTGTAGGAGGACTCAATGAGTGAGACGTGCTCATCCCAATTGTAACTCATATAAAGGTCAATGGCTGGAGGCATGTTCTCTAAGGTCTGGATGGTCATTTATGATTGTCCTGTGGGTGAAATGCCATACTAAAGTTCAGCTGTGTACCCATAGCGTTCTGTACTTAGAAATAAATGTGGGACCTTGATCAGAGATAACGCTGACTAGTACATCGAGTAGATGAATTATGTTGTCAATATACAACTTGGCTAGCTTTTCCATGCAGAAGTTAACTTTTATTGGAATAAAATAAGTTACTTTGGTCAAGTGATCAAGAACCAGCCAAATGGCATCTATGCCCTTAGTAGTGCGGGGCAATCCAATAACAAAATCCATGGTGATGTTCTCCCATTTCCATTTCAGAATAGGTAGTGACTGTAGTAACCCATGGGGTCACTACCTCTCAGCCTTGACTTGTTGGCAAGAGAGGCACCAAGATACATGAGTGGCTACATCATTCTTCATTCCCTTCCACCAGTAGGAAACTTTTAGGTCCTTGTTCATCTTAGCACTACTAGGGTTAGAGTATGGAGAGTTGTGTACTCCTCTCAGAATAATATCTCTTAAGTCATCATCATCGGGCAAGGTGAATTCTGGGTTCTTTTATTTCTCTTCCTTGATGTTAGTTAACAATTTTTGTGACTCTGTATTAGTAATCTGAGCTTTAGTGATCCTGTTCACTAGGCTAGGCTATAACACCAATGCCGATAGTGACAAGGTGACACCCTCCAATGATAATTTTAAACCCACCTTCCTAGCCTCTTCAATCAGATGCTCATTGGTTTTGAATAAAGTAAGACTTAGGTTTATGATTTTCTAATTAGGGCATTGACTACTACATTAGACTTTCTTGGATTGTAGTGGATATTATAGTCATAATTCTTCTTCTATTCTAACCAACATCTTTGACTCATATTGAGCTCCGTTTGGGTGAAGAAGTACTTGAAGCTTTTGTGGCCACTGTATATCTCACTTATTTCACCATATAAGTAGTGCCGCCAGATCTTCAAGGCAAAGGTCATGATTGACAATTCCAAATCATGGGTAGGGTAGTTCTTCTCATAGTCCTTCAATTGGCAGGACACATAAGCAATGAATTTCCCATCCTATATTAGCACACAACCCAAACCCAATTTGGATGCATCATTATACACAACCATACCCCCTGTAGCGATGGAATAGTTATAATAGGAGCTGATTCCAACCTCTGTCTTAACTCTCTGAAAATTTTCTTACATGCATTAGACTGCTCCAATTTCACAACCTTTCATGTTAGTCGGGTCATCAGTGCTGAAATACATGAGAAGTTCTGAATGAACCTTCTGTAGTATATGGTCAATCCCTAAAAACTACAAATGTCCCCTATAATCTTGGGAGTGTCCCATTCTTAACACTACCTTTACCTTTCCTGGGTCAACCTCTATACCCTTATCTGAGACAATATGCCCTATGGGGAAGTCAGAACTCACACTTGTTAAGCCTGGCATAGAGTTGTTCTCTCTCGGACGTTGTAATACCAGTTTTATGTGGATGGCATGTTCCTCTACACTCTTGGAATATACCAAGATGTCATCAATGATTACAATTAAAATCTTATCCAAAACATCCTGGAATACCCAGTTTATTAAGTCCATAAATGTAGCCAGTGCATTAGTCAATCCGAAAGACATTACTAAGAACTTGTAGTGTCTATATCAAGATCTAAAAGCAGACTTGTTGAGATCACTACTCTCGATCCTGAGCTGATGTTGTAGCCCGACCTAAGGTTAATCTTGAAAATACTTTAGCACCTTGCAGCTGGTCAAATAGATCATCAATCCTTGCAAAGGATGCAGGTTCTTGATGGTTAGATTATTAAGCTCCCGGTAATCAATACACAACATCATACTTCTGTCCTTCTTGATGAGTAGTACTGGTGCTCCCTAGGGGGACACACTAGGTGTAATGAATTCCTTCTTCAAAAGGTCTTGTAAATGTACTTGTAGTTCCTTTAACTCTGTGATAGGTATGCAGTATGGGGCTTTTGAAGCATGTGCCGACCCTAGGAGTAAGCCTATCACAAACTCTATCTCTCGGTCTGGTGGCAATCTAGTAAAATCATCCAGAAATACATCAAGCAACTTGCTTACCACATCTAACTTGGCCAATGGTCTAATTCTACCTTGGTATCCATCATAAACGCTAAGTAACTCTGACACCCTTGATCTAGTAGCTTCTTTATCTAGAGAGCTAATATAATGATCTTCTTGTGCTTCTTGGGTTTATCTCCCACAAAGGTGAATTCTTCTTCATCACAAGGTCTATAGATAATCATCTTCTCTGCACATAGTTTACTGGCTCTATAAGCGAATAACCAATCCATCCCTAAAATCACATCAAAGTTTGTCATGTCTAACTTGATTAGGTGTGCTATCATGTTATGACCACTAATAGTTACCGGACAAGGCTTATACATAGAGTCCATACCCACTATGCTTCCTATGGGTGTACTAAAATAGTGAGTTAAGCTCTTGGGTGGAATTTTCATCTTGTTAGCGAAAGTTGATGATACAAATGAATGAGATGCTCCAGAGTCGAAAAATATGTGAGCAGGTAATAATGAAATTGATAGGGTACCTATCACCACACCTAGAGCAACCTCTACATCTTCTGCAGCCATAGCAGACACACATCCCTGGTGGCTATTGTCCTGTTGTGACTACACTGGATGATTGTAGTAAGTCTGTTGTGGCCTAGGAGGCAGAGTGTATGGGACATCACCGGACCGATGGTAAGGAAATGTCCTAGCCAAGTGTCCTGGCTGATCACAATAAAAACATCGAGGATTTGGCCCAACTGGTTGAGATACACCACTAGATTGGGAAGATTGGAAAGTCTAACTTACCTCTGGTCTCCTAAACTGAACCAGAGTTGGACTGAGATAAAGGCCCTTGGAAGCCTTACTAGTTCCTTTAGACTGTTGTGACCCCATTGGTCTCTTCTCCATACCCTATTGTGCAGTAAAATTATCTCGATGCCAATCCTTAATAGGCATAGTCACTTACACGACTTCAGCATGAGTTTGTAATTTATGTCCCACAATTGTTGAACTGATGCTAGGCCTAAGCCCTTCTCGAACTTCTTGGCACTCTAATACTGATCTAGATCCCTACGTCAGTGTCGAGAACTCAGTCTCTCTCCTGTCTCTGAAAATCTCAGGGAAGTAGTTTCCGAAGAACATGTCTTTAAAATCCTCCCAGCTGGGATTGGGACTTGTAGCATTCAGAATAGGCCGGCTAGACCACCAACAAGCGTCTGCCTCATTTTGAACCTAATAGCTTGCACACAATATATTTTGTTCATTGGTGTAACCCATCAATGTGAAAACCTTTTACATGGTCTGGATGCATCTTGCCAGCAGAAGTTGATTTTTGTCCACATTGGAGAAGTATAGAGGTCAGAGTCTTTGAAACTTTTCCATAATTTTTGTAGGATCTATCCACACTTTCACCTATTTTGGTGGCCCTTCAGGTGTGGACAGGGTGAATAGTCTAGCATGAACTGTAACTGACACAGTTAGAGTGGGAGGTGCATTCCTAGTGTCCAGAGCATTTTGGATATGGGTACCAATCCTGGCCATAAAATTTTTCCATCTGTGTTCCATTCCCTACATCATTTTGTCCATTATTGTGGCAACATCTTGTGCAGTTAGAATTGGTGGGGCATCAAGTGCATCGGGTGGCTTGCCTCCACCTCACGTAAGGGAAGTGGGAGGCGGTGGATTCAAGTTGGATCGGGAGTTCCAATGCAACATAATTCCTATTTATGAATTTCCATTAGCCACCACATATACACCTAAAGCATGTCATATAATTGTACATGCATTAGAGCCCACATAAGAGCAACATATATGGCCCACATAGTTGAATCTGGCAGGTGTTTTTGATGACAAAAAAAGGGCCACTTTCGCTCAAATTTTCACAGCAAACAGGTTACCGGATTCAACATCTATTTCACTGGCTGTTACCGGTGAGGCCGAGAACCATGATATAAGTGAGTCTGAGGCTCACGTTCTCACACCAAAACCCTATTTCTGTTGTGGAGAAAAGGAGGAAACAGCCAAGGGAAGGTACCCCGGCCATTAACCATTATTTTCAAGCATCTTTACGTCCGTTCTACACATGACCACAATAAGTTCCTCTACACTTTCAACCTTAAATTTTTTGATTTTGCTGAACTTTTCACGATCTAACTTAGGTTTTGATCTAAAAAACACTTGGTTCTCACCTTTTACGATGATGTCATCATGCCACTCCTCTGGTCTGACTGCTCCAACCTCTTGCTACTCTGGCAGAAGAGATGTATGACCACCAGTTGGTGGTAGAATAGGCTCACTGGGATGCTTTTAACGATAAAAACATTGATCCCGGCAAGTATGTCTATGAAAGAGACTTCCGTCATTTTCATATCCATCAAAGGTTTGACACGATGGGTTGGCACCGAATCCTTGAAGCTAGAGAAGCTCCATAACCCTAGGCTCGTGAGGTACTTCTTTTGTGACCTCCGATGCGAGAACCATAGGATGGAGAACATGCACATTACCTCGAGGATCAAAGGGATCATTACTCCTTCAACATGGCAGAGTTGGCTTATTGTTCTCCTAGGACTGGCTCTATTGATTTTTAGAATTTTGATGTCCAATCTGAGATGACTCGGATGCTGGCTAGAGAGGGGTATGAGTGGTCTTGCACCACCAACTATCGTGCTACTTCTAAGATCATATGCAGGATAGTGCAGCTAAACATCTTTCCTACTGGTGGTCACTACGATAAGGATTGCCTCCTACAAGCGTATGTGACCTATTGTATCTACGTAGGGATCCAACTCAACCTTCCCTACATCATCAAGTGAAACATGGTGAATAAGGATGAGGATCGTCAGGTTGGAGATTTGTGTTATAGTAAACTGCTGACCTCAGTGTTCAACCACTTTGGGGTGAATTATGAGGAGGAGGAGGCTTTAAGGGCTGATGTGATGGACTTTAACTTTGAGTCCCTTAAGAAAATGACTATCAGTATAAATGAGGCCACCGAGGACTATGAGGATGAGGATGTTGGGCTAGAACAGTAACCTATGGATGTGGAGGGGAACCCAGAGGGTGGACTCAGACAGGATGATGTTATTCCACCCGCTCTTGAAAACTTTCCACCACCACCACCAGGATTGATGGGGAATTCTGTGACCTCTTCTTCTAGGGGACACAAGAGTTTTGGTCGAGTTACGTGGTTAGTCATTTGAACGCCATAAAGAACACTCTCAGGAGGGCTGATAAGCACATTAAGAGCGTTGATCGAAGGAACTATATCCTAGACGGATGTCACTGAAGCAGCAGCTGAAGAACATGGCTCTGTACTTTGAGATGCCCTTGGCATAGCCAACCACACAAGATCCATCTCCAAAATCTCATCAAGAGTAGTGGCCTCAGGATGCCAAACTAGCCTTTGGATTTCCCACTTTCTTGCTTTCCTATACAACAGACTTTACTTTCTAGTTATGATGTTTTAGGTTTATTTCTGCACTTCTCTTTTCTATTTTTACTCTATTTCTACTATGAACTTTATTATGGGGTTAGTTTAGGATTTCCTTGCTTTCAGTATTATCTTTCGAAAAATTGATGGAAAATTTTATGCATTCAAGTTCCTTATCAATGAAACAACTTTTACACCTATGCTTATCTCCTATTTGTGCATTGTTCATAGTTGGTTAATTTAATCCTAATCACCAAAGTCTTAAGGTTTAGGTAGAATGTGAGTTAAGGCAAAGCATCGCACTCTAATACCAAGCTATAACACCCCGTTCCTGCTAGGATACCAGTGGTGTGAATAAGCCACTTACCTGTCTTATATCTCTACCAGGATCTTTGATAGCAATACTTTTACCGTCATAATCACACATTACCAACAAACTAAAAATTACAGCAAAATCAGTGTTTATAATATGAGCGGAATCATATAAATTAAGTTGGGGAAAAACAACTAATGTTAATATATTACATAACACTAGCTATTCTGTTCACATCTATCAAAACATACATATAGTAACCCAAAAAGTATACAGTCCAAAAATCGAAGATGACGACATATCATCACTCGGCTGATATGCACAGGTATCATGAGCACAATTGGGATCATGCTCTTCGCATTTTGGTGTCCACTAGTCACCATCATACTCAGGTATAAAGGAAGAAGTGCCACTGCCCAGTGGCATGACAGCACTTGCATCATCATCTAAAATGCAACATACACATGGTGTGAGCTCCAACTAGCTTAATGAGGGTGGGGTGCATGCAAGCATATACGTATAGTCCATGATGCGAGAATGATGCAATTTATTTTACTTTGACCACCTAACATAAAATTAAGTTAGGTCCATGCTACTGCGACACATTACGATGTATCTGTGGCCTCGAACGTCACACATCGGTCACTCAGAGATAAAAAACATAGTCATGATTAGGAGCTTGCCGATCCCCGAATGCGACCATACGTCACCCAGCAAATCCATGATAACGCCCTCCTGGCAGTCACGGCACTAGAATTACCATTGGCCATGTCAGACTAGTTTCTGTCTTCGGTAACAATCACATCGTACAACGAAAGTGACATTCTAGAAGGGTTCATCGAACATACCATAATTGGGTTATCCAACACCTTATTAACCCTATTGGTAAGGGATCATTGCATAGGAAATCAAACCTAACCACAATATTCTGTATGTCTTGCACCAAGATGCAGGTAGTATGAATTACGATATTGGCCACATCGCATCCATGTCCAAGCCTATCTTGCATTCAAGAAGTTAAGTATGGGATATGCCTATTTAGAATCCAAGCAGTTAATTATGGGATATACAGTACCAGAATTACCATCAACCACACCGCACACCCATATCCAAGTATGGCCACAGCGTACACAATATCAAAATTACCATCAGCCAAAAAGTGCATCCACAACCATTTCTAACTCTAATGCATATCAATTCATGATGCAATCATCCACACGGCAGTCATGGTATCAGAACCACCTTGGTTACATTGGATCTCATCATAGAGTTCAAAAAATATACAAATCAAATACAATGACATATGTATATATTTCGAATATAATTCAACATGTTAGACAATTCATATAAATCGTACAAGCAGTTGAAATTTTTTACACGTGATTTATGGCATGCATGCAGTTCTATAATGTTAAAACACTCCAAAATAAAGTCAGACCACCACTCACCAGTAGACCAGATGGGTGAAAAGTCTTAAGTTGTAAACCTGAGTTAAACTTCGCTAGGCCTCACTAATTTGTGATCTTCCCTAGGTACAAAGGTAAACAGGCCTTAACATGTGTCGAGAACAACTAAGGGGACCCACAAGGTTTCCCTCAAAAAGTATCAAGATAGTCAAAATTGACAGTTCAGAAATTTCACCGGTTTCAGGTTACTGGATCCTAGGTTCATGTCCCTGGATTGACCCTATGTGAATCCGGTGGCTTGGGCTGAAGCTACTTAAGAACTAGGTTCACCAGATTTAACTTGTGTTCCCAGTGGCCTGTTTCCGCTGGTAAACCTAGAAGTTCAGCAACTTTTTGGGGTTGTGTTGCCCAATCACCAGGATTTGTTCCATAGAGATTGAAGGGGATCTTCCCAGCTCTCATTTAAGCCAAAATAATCACATCACGTTTCCAAAAATAACCAATTGTTTTGGGTGATATGGCGAAGAGATAACTAAATACTTAACTCTCTATTTGGTCAAAATGTTGATGGAGCTCGATCAGCTTTCTGTGAGCTCTGAAAACACACAGGGGAGTGTGGTGCACACCAACCTGACTATCAGAAAGCACCGGGGCCGAGGCCTGCCCATCCAACCTAGTGATTCCATTGTGTGCTCCAAACAAAAACCAAAAATTAAGGGGAAAGAGGGTTTGTGAAGGTAGCACCAACCAACAACCTCAGGCATAACTGGAAGCTTCCTTTCCTTCTTCTTCTTCTTCTTCTTCTCCTTTTCCTCTTTTCCGCTCCCTCTTCCACTCCCACGTTGGTTTCAGGTGCTTAAATAGGGTAAGGTCTTAGGGTCTGTTTGGTTAGGCACCTATTTGGGAGAGAATCGAGTTGAGCCGTTGATCGAGGCATATGGGCCCATCACCTTAAACTCACAAGGTGTGTAAGTCATGGGGAAAGGTGTAATGTAATTTTTGAGGATGGTCAGAGCTGGCCATGATGCACGTAATGGGACCCATGGGCATTGAAGCTATTTCAATACAGTAAGCACTATCAGATTGAGATCACCAAATTCAAGTATTGTTTCCAATGGGTTATTTCTAGTGGTCATTCCAATGCTGTTTTGACATCCTTCTATCCACCTTTGGCCAATCACTAGATGGTTGCCCTAAGGATGTGTGCAAGGTCTTTCTGGTCAATTCAAATATGTGAGGGATACAAGTGGGGAGGTGCTAGGTCGATTACCACTTAGGCTTGGAAAGGTTGAATACCCTCTAGCTCTTCAGGCAAGTCTTGCATTGGTAGGTAGGTCATTCCCTCCTTCACAGTAGTAGACTACTGCAATTCAGAAGTCGTTGGTGCTGATGACATCTGGCATGAGACATATCACATAAGTTTAAATTTGACCGAATTAGGGCATGGGTGTAACATCCCTGATTGTGTTTGTGAGCAGTGTGCTTATGGAGAACTGTGAAGATGATTAAAGTTATCTTCTATTCTTTCTTATTCTTTTTACTGAAACAAGGCTTATAAGTATTTATGATAACATCTAAGGGCTCATTAATTTGTAACTACTGTATGATTTGATAACTTTAAATGGTTTTGTTAATATCTTATTGGTTTGTATTGTTAAAGTACTACATCGAGATCCTGGAGGATTGGTTGGCCACCAATTGGTGTCTAGAGAAGGTCAAAATAATAGGAGAGTTGATGAATAAGATAAAATAATTTTCTTTAAGAAATTCATAAATTTTACTACACGAACTTTGGAGATTAGAAAATAGGTGCTATAGTTGTTCATATCATAAATAAAAGATCATAAGCATACAAAGGGAAGAAGTTAAAAACATTGAACTTGATTTCATTAATATTCATAATCATTTACAAGAAGATAGATAGAGGATCAACACATAGGACAATAGTAAGAAGCCAGCAGAAGACAAGTACGTCGACCTTAATACAAAGACTGGTAGAAAACAACACAAAAGACTAGAAGGTAAAAATAAAAAAAAGGAGAAAGTTGGAGTTGCTCAGTCATTAATCGATAGGAGGAGTGGGTATCAAGTCATCTAGGTCCACATAAATCCCGAAGTAGGTTGACCACCCCTTCATCTCCTTCTCCACAGAGGTGACACATTCATCAAGCGTGCCCAATCAGGTGTTCGACCCAGTGAAGCCCCCTCTCCATGCACACCATCAGATCACTCATGCTGAGCTCATGAGATGGAGCAGCAGAAGTGGGTGCCCACCCACGGTGTGAAGCTGGAAATGGTGGTGGTGGTGGTAATGGATCATGCATCTCAGGGAGTTGAGTGTCCATATGCTACTGGTCTTATGGCTGGGTATCCATAGGTTGATGGCCCTTAGGCTGTCCACAATCCTCGAAGTCATCATCACATTCAAATCCTTCTTCATCCCTTGGTCTTGCCGACTCAACATTACTCCCAACACTCGGGGATATCTTTATCTTTTGGAGGGTCATTTGGTTAAATGGGTAGACCTTATGCCCATCCTTAGCTTTGTTGGCAAGACTCACATTAAAGTACCCAAAAACAGCCGTGAGGATGGTGCCATAGAAGAGGTTACCTTCCAGAGGGTGATCTACATGGTATGCCATTTGCTACATCATCAGGTATAGAACACAAATCTACCTCCCCAAGCAAGTATAAGTAGGATATAACGTAGTCCTGGAGAAGTGAGACCTCGTCGTGGTGCCTCGCCGTTAATACCACATCGAATTGTATGATCCTGCAACAACACCTTAGGGAGGGCAATAGGTTTTGAAAGGAGGACCACCCCTCATCTGTTCCTATCAGGCCTTGACACATCATGAAATTTTCAATTGGGCTAAAGAAGCAGGAAGGGTTTGTCCTCGGGGCACAATACACCCTATCCCCTGCAGCAAACATACCAATGATCTCAGCAAACTTCTCAGTGTTGAAGGAAATATCTGCACCATTCACGTAGCTCATAATGCAGTAGTCTTCATTGTAGATGTGGTCACCTTCAGGTTACAATAAAAGGCCTTGATAATTATTGGAAAGCATTTGCCTCAGTGTCGTAGCAAGGGAGCCTACCCTAGGGCTTTAAACCTCCGTTTCACCCCAAAGGATTTGAGCCTCCATATCACCACATGTTTCCCTGGGTCCACATTCTTACTAGAGAATAGAGACCAATTTTGCTCATCTTCCTCAGTGTGGAACCACTTATGGATGAATGCTAGTGCCGGTACCTCTTGGGCTTGGGCGGCATTCTGACAGCGTATGTTTCTTGTATTGGTCATGTCTACAGCATTTCAAAGGTTCACATGAAGGCATACACGTGATTTAAATGACAAAAACCTTAAGTAGTAGAGCTATTGTCACACCCCGCTCCCCGTTATGGGATACCACGGTGTGAATAAGACACTTACCTATCTTACAACTCTATCAGGATCTCTGATAGTAGTACCTTAACATTCATAATCTCACACACCCAACCAAATAAATTGCAGTGGAATCAGAGTATATAATAGCGGATCATAATTTAAAGCAAGGAACCAGCCAATGGTATTATATATATCCATAACCAAGTTATTCTTTTACAAACATCCAAGACTTATAAATAATAAGCCCAAAAAGAATACCAATAATCAACTCGGTACCAAATAGCGAAAAGGTCAACCATGCAACTTAAGGTGCCGAGTATGTACAGTTGTCACAAGCATAGTCCTGATCGTGCTCCTCAGATTCTGGAATCCACCAGTCGCCTACTCCGTACTTGGATTCGGAGGAAGTTGAGTCACAATCCAATAGCACCACTGTACCTGCATCATTATCTAAAAAGCAATATATACGAAGGGTGAGCTCCAACTAGCTCAGTGAGGGGTGAGGTTCATGCACAATCAAGCACAATCAACCGCATACATATGAAAATTCATGATGCCATGAGTACAGAAATAAACACATAGTCCATGATGCGGATGATGCAATCCATTTGATTATTAATCCACCTAGCATACAACTAAGTATAGTAAATGCTACTATGACACATTAGGCTGTATCCCTGGTCCTGAAACTTGTACATCAGTCGGCTAACAATACAAATCCTAGATGAGATTAGGAGCCTATCGGTCCCTGAATGCAACCATCGGTTACCTAGGAAATCCCTAATAACCCCTCTTAGCAATTATAGCAATGGAATCACCATCAGCTATATCGGACTATTACCTGCCTCTGACAATAATCACATCGTACCATGGGTGTGGCGTTCTAGAAAGGTTCATCGAACATACCTCCGTTGGGTTATCCAACACCTTACCCCTATTGGCAAGGAAACGTAGCATAAGGAATGTCACCTAACCACAGATATTCTACATGCCTTGTATAATGATACAGTTAGTATGGACTACGCGATATCGGAATCACCATCCGCCACAAAGAGTATCTATTTCCAAGTATAGTCTCGGGGTACACAATACCAGAATCACCATTGGCCACAAAGTGTAACCCATGACTATATACCTATCTAGCATACAAGCAGTTGAGTGTGGGCTACACAAAACCAGAATCACCATCAACCACAAAGTGATTCCATTTCTAAGTATAGTCTCAGAGTACACAATACCGGAATCACCATTGGCCACAAAGTGTATTCTGTGACTATATCTAATTTAATGCACATAGTTGATGTATGAATGCAACATCCATATGGTGATCATGGTACCGGAACCACCTTGGCCACACTGGATCCCATCATACATCTCAACATCACATATCTAATATCCACATTTCATAACATAATGAATCCACATAAAAAACATGTTCACCATTATCAACATAATCATATTAACAATACAATAATCAATTAAAATTCCTAACACATGTGAGAAATTTCTACATAGTAAACATTCCACAAAATAAAGTCAACCATCCCTAACCTTGGTTGTACTTGGTTGGATCGGGTTTCGAGTATGTCACCAGGTGTTCAACTCACTTTTGATCTCATTGTATGTACATGTCTCTGTCCTAGGTAGAAAGGTAATCAAATGTTAACAGGTGTTGAAAACATTGGAGGGGACCCATAGGGCTCACTCGCAAAGGGTACAAGCACTGTCAATTTCGGACAGCACTAGGGAGTCACCAAAGATATGCATCGAAAACAGGGTCGAAAATCCACTAGAAATATCAGACCTATTCTGGTGGCCTTGGGAGAGGCCTCCTAAGGTCTCATGGTTCATCAAAAATATGCACCAGAAGTAGCCCAATTGTTTGTAGTGGGTGTTTTTGATGGATTCCCATAAATGAACCCACAAATTTGGGGCTTTTCGGCTCGGGCCTAATTGTCGAGATTTGTTTCATGGAGTTTGTAAGAGATCTCTCCACCTCCATTTTGAGCTGAAGAAGTTCCAACTTCATTAAGCCATTTGGGAGATACGAAATCGAATGGTGGAAACCCTAACTAGGAATTTGGTCACAAGTGTTGCCGGAGCTCACCCGGCTTGGTTTGAGCTCAGCAACCACACCATGGGGAGTGAAATGACACTCACCTGAGATCCAAGAAGTGCTGGGGTCATGGTTCACCTCCTTTCTCAATTATACTAGGTCAAAATGAAGGAAAAACATAGTAGTAGAGGGTGTAGCACCTACCTCTTGTAGCGGGATGCAAAACTGGGAGTCAAGGTGAGCTCCTCCCTTCTCTTCTTTCTTTTTCTCCTTCCTTCTCTTCCTTTCTCTCTTCTCCACTCTCCCTTACACGTCTTCGGACAAGTGAGAGGTAAGAAATGAACTCACCTCCCCTATTTATAGTAAGTCATATGCTTAGGGCTTGTTTGGTTGGTCCGTATCCAATCCAAGTAGGTTATTCCGACGTGGTCCCACCTCCTTAGACTCATATGGAGTACAAGTCATAAGGAAAGGTGTGGGAGAGTGTGTGGGGTCATCCAGGGCTGTTCACGATGCAGGTGGTGGGGCCCACAAACATCGAAACCCAACCAGCAGCCTATTAGGCCACCGGATTCAACCCAAGCTATTTTTGGTGGGTTTGTTTTCAGTGGCCAAGGTAGTGCTATGACTTGATTGCCTGCTATCCTCATTTGGTCATTCCCTAGGGCAGCTAGACTAAGTTATAGTCATATCAGGACTCCGGTACGGACATAAAATGCACAAGCAGGTGGGGTCATCCCTTCCCTTCTTGCAATGAGCTGCCGTGAGCCAAAATAAATTGGTACTTCGTATCTCTGGTCCGAGATCTATCCCAAAAGTCCAAATTAGACCGGGTTGGGCCACAGGTGTAATAGCTACCTCGTGAAATTTCTAAATCTAGGGCTTCACATTGGGATTTTTAAACAAAAATACCAATTATAGGAATAACTTACCTCGCACGTATGGTGGTTCATAGACATGTAGGGGATGATGGGACAACACCTTGCACCTTAGGGAAGCTTTCTCCTCTTGCTCCGAAAGAATAGAGTAAGAAGATAGAATGAAGGGAATAACCTTTGATTAAATTTTAAAGTAGATTTTCACCAACCGATGGACTAGTATCAACAGGACCATTAGCCGAGTGTACTGTCCAATTGAAAAATGATCTACACAATTGACTTTGGAATTATCCACTGGTTGACACCAACCGATAAAGACCATCCACTAGTCACATCAATCAGTTGCGGTCAACACTTTAGGATTGAAAGGGGTGTTCCATAGTATCAATTTTAACATGTATGGATGCATTTTAATGTGATTTGGAGCTTAAAGATGACTTCGTTGGCAATTTATGTGAGGTTTTCTATTGTAACAGAAAATTCCTGATGCTGCCGAAGCAATCCCGTGCATGAATGGAATGACCACATAAAAGGTAACACCGTGCCACAAGGTCCACTATAAATAGGATTCCTACACCCAAATGTGAGTAAGAGGAGCTACCTGAACCAATAGTACCTAATCTTCCTCCTCTAGCACCTCCTGTAATGACAACATAGGATCTATCATAAATAATTTGATGTAAGGGTTGCATCAACAATAGAGAGAGTTTATGATTGGGTTGAGAACCCAGATTGATGCTACAATCAGGACACGGGAACCTTAGCCAATTCCACCTTAAGTACAAGCAATACCTTCAGCTATACATCCATTTGGTCCATTAGTACAACATATACCATCTAATGCAGATTCAATGCTTCAACCAGTGTTAAATGGAAGAATACCACAGGGACAACTGACACTACAAAGTCAGACTACTACGATGAATGGATGGATACTTCAAACTTGAAGGAAAGATTCTAGAAGTACAAACCCCTGATTTTAATGGCATCTCTCTGGATCCATTGGCACTAACTAAGTGGGTTGAAGATATGGAAATGGTTTTTGAGGTGCTAGCATGTACCGATGACCAAAAGCTGATATATCCCAACTATTAGCTTCAAATAAAGCCAATGCATGATGGAAGGCTACTAAGGCTATTCTAGCAGCAGCACACCCTGACCTTACTTAGGGACACTTACTGAGGCATTCTTCGGGAACTACTTTCCGGAGAATGTGAGGAAAATAAAGGAAGCTAAATTTATGGGCTCAACACAAGCCCCAAATTTGTGTTAGAATAACAACAGAAGTTTAAGGAATTGTTTTTCTTTGCACCAAAACATTTAATGGTGGACAAGGCTATGACAAAGAAGTTTGAGAAAGGGCTGAGACCTGGACTTGGTGCTATGCTGGTAGCATATCATTTACAAAGTTATGCTTAGGTGGTCCAGTCAGCTAAGGCCATTGATGATAGACAGAGAGACAACTACTTGAGTCAGCAAGTAAGGAATCTAGTGGTGCAAGGATTCAATAGGATGGTAGGAGGACCATTCCCGAACCCAAGTACCCCTCAGTTCAAGAAACCTGAAGCAAGGCAAGCCTCGCAACAGCCAAGGCCTACTATAGCACCCCAACAAATGGGACCATGATTTATTTATCAACAGATGGGCCACTTGGCTAGGTATTGCCCACACAGGAGAGAAAATCTCAAGTCATTAAAAATGAAAAGAGAGGGATTCGAACCCTTGATACGAATAACTCGTACAACGGATTAGCAATATGCTGCTTTCACCCACTCAGCCATCTCTCCTAATTGAAAAATTAAAATTCAATTATATTATTCCAACTTATTGATTGACACTAACCTCAGATCCTTGCCCTTGAGAAATAAATCAATAATTTCTGCTCGAGCTCCATCATGTCCTATTTACAACCTAACAAAGTAGGGGTTCTAGTAGAACAGAACAAACTATGTCGAGCCAAGAGC
>NC_056561.1:37297644-37321958 GCF_013358625.1 Macadamia integrifolia | reverse complement strand
ATTCCTTTAGAAAGTGGTGGATGTAAGAATTCACAATCGATCATGTCCTTCAAGTCACACATTGCTTACCACATTGTTTCAAACGAAGTAGACCTCCAAGGCCAGCTCAACTGAAAATAACCAATTGTCCTTCTCAAACACAACAAAAAGAGCTAGACCACAAGGATGAGTGTTTGCCACTACTACTGAGGATGCCAAGTGTTTGAGATTTTAAAATGTAACCAAAAGCATACGGATCAGTGTAGCTATGGGTCGAACACAGGGAGAGCGGCCACTTTATTTTTTTTGCTTCTTTTAATAATGCGAAAGTGAACTGATTAATGGTTGTGATCTAATTCCAATTACCATCCTAAACATATGTATCTAAAATAACATCTTAACCATTCATCATCTAAGAATTTAAAGACGCAAGCCACTAATTAAAATTAAATAATAAATATCTGAAAATAAAAATCCCACGCAATTAAAAAGCAGTGAAGGAAAAAAATTCTAAAATAAAAATAAAGTAAAAGAAAGGGGATAAAGCTAGAGAGAGACTCACAAGTAGGTTTCTCTACTTAGCCCAAAGGATGCATCATAATATGAGCTTCCCTACTTGACCAGAGAGTCACTCTTACAAGGGTTACTCTACTTGGCTTTAGGGAAAGGGAGACAATTAAAATAAAAACAATATAATGATGATTCTATGGCTAGGAGGGGCAAAGCCAACACATACACTAGCCATGAACCTTGAGGAAAAGGGATAGCAATAATGTAACGACTGAAATTAAAATCTTAAATTAAGAAAGAAAGGGTAGTCAGAAGAGGGAATGAGAGGGGGAGAGAAGACTACTGAAAGAGCCTACTTACTTGAACTTTAACCTGTGAACTGAAAAATTGATCGATTTGAGATACTACTAGTACTAAAAACCAAATATGGAATAAACAAAATCTAAAATTTCTCATACTAGAGAAAACAAATCTGAAGAAAAAAATTGAACTTAAAAGACATGCTTCATAGCTTATTCTTGTCACCTAGAACTATGCCTAGAACTAGAACTTGAAAATTACAACTTCAATTGTTTAAACAATAAAAATAAAAGATTGAATAAAAAACAAAAGGGCTTACATTAATTGAATAAAAAGAACTTACAAAAGTGTTAAAGCATAAACCTAGAACTAGAGCTAGAAAAAGAGAAAACTAGAGAAAGAGATAGAGCAACTAAGAAAAAACCCTAGAAGAAGAATGAAGTGCCTCCTCCCCTAATGTTAATTCTATTATATAGAGAATGGGGGAGGGAAGCTAAAGATTTTAGCTTACAAAAAAAGGATTTTTTTTTATCTTGTTGATGAGGTGGAGCAGAGAGAAGAGAGAAAACGTATGGAGGGAGATATTTTTCTCTCCTCTTGCGTAAGAAACCCTTTTTGGCCGATTTTTCTTTGAGTGATGAGTAGGAGAGAGAAAATCTTCTAAAATAAAAACTTCAACAAAATGGCAGCTAAGAGGTTCGAACTTGAGACCTCCTAATAAGCAAGGGATATTACACACCACAACTCACCAACTACGCTAGGTAGTTGTTGTTACCAAAAATGAATCTTCAATCACTTAAAGAATGTGGTCCATCGATCCTTGTTGGCATTTAGAATATTCCTTGTACCTCTGGGACAACTGTAAACGGGCTGGTTCTGCATCTTGGTTCAGTTCTGATCTATTATTCTTTTTCTGGCCTGAAAAGAATAATCACGTGTATAGGTGACCAAAAGAATGTGTACTTTAATTGAACACGTCTATCTTGCTCAGAATTTTGTCCTCCTTGCAACCATGGAAAGAAATAGGACCTCTTTACGTGTAAAATTAGAGCTATAGTGCCCGACAGTCCTTAAGGCCTTGAAAATATAAAACCTGCAAAAAGAGAGTAAAACCTAAGGTAGCTCCATTCTAAATATGTAAAATGCATGTTTTACTACACTAGATTTCACACATAAATGTGCTCATCACCAAGTCTAAAACTAGGGTTATTATAAGTACCCTATTGATCTCGATGACACCTGTATATTTACTATTTGATTCTAGTACGTTGTATTCATTTGTATCTCTATAATTTTCTATTAAAATGGGAGTTAAACTAAAGAAATTAACACACAGACTAGTGGTTAACACACCTATTGGGAGTGAAGTAGGATTGGATGAAGTTTATGAACCCTGTCCAGTACACGTTTATAGACGAGAAATGATAACTCATCTAATTAAGTTAGATATAAGTGACTTTAATGTCATCTTAGGCATGGATTGGTTATTCACCTATAGAGCCTGCTTGATATGCATGGAGAAGAAAATTATATTCAAGCCTCAAGATGAGGTTGAATTTGTCTATAAGGGGAACAAAGTGAAGAGGACTCATAAATGGTATATTTGCACTTTAGATGATGAAGTTATTGGATAAGGGTTTTGAAGCATACTTTGCTACTGTATTAGACTCAACCAAGAAGATAGCACCCTCAGAGAAAGTAGACATTATGAAAGATTTCCTAAACGTTTTCCCTGAAGATTTGTCAGGAGTTCCTCTAGACTGGGAGACAGAGTTTATTTTTGATCTAATTTTTGAAGCAGTACCAGATCTGAGGTGCCATATACAATTGCACCATCAGAGTTGAGGGAGCTAAAAGAACAAGTTCAAGAAATTGTTGGAAAAGGGTTTTATTAGACCAAGTGTGTCACCATAGTGAGAATCAATGTTGTTTGTTGGGAAGAAAGATGGAAGCCTGAGAATGTGTATAGATCACTAAGAGCTTAATAAGATAACAATCAAGAACCAATATCTATTGCCTAGAATCGATGACTTATTTGATCAATCATAAGGTGCAACTACATTCTCCAAGTTTGATCGTCGATCTAGGTTTCATCAACTCAAGATCAGAGAGTGTGATATAAATAAGATAGACTTCAGAACCCATTATAGGCATTATGAGTCCCTATTCATGTCATTTGGGTTAACCAATACCTCAGCTGCATTATGGAGTTGATGAACCGAGAATTCCATGATATGCTAGATGAGTTTGTCATTATCTTTATAAAGGAAATCTTAATCTATTCTAGAAGTATGGAAAACCATGCCAACCAGTTGGCCCTGACATTATAATGAGAGAAGCAACTATATGCATCTGAATTTTGGCTCTCCCAAGTAAACTTTATAGGACACATTGTTTCAGCGAAAGGCATTGAAGTTGACATCGGAAAGGTGAAGGAAGTACTTTATTGGGAGACACCAAAGAATGTTAGTGAAATTCGTAGTTTTTTGAGATTATCAGGTTACTATAGAAGATTCATAGAAAATTTCTCCTAGATTTCTACTCTTATGACCCGGTTAACACAGAAGGGTGTAAAATTTGAATGGTCAAAGAAGTATGAGAAAATTTTTCAAGAACTGAAATAGAGGCTAGTTCAACTCTAGTGCTTACTATTCCAAATGGCACTTCTGGAATGGTGGTGTATAGCGATGCTTCCAGATTGGGATTAGCCGATTAGGTTGTGTGTTGATGAAAAATGGAAAAGTAATTGCCTACGCATTGTGACAGTTGAAGGACTATGAAAAGAATTACCCCACACATGATCTGGAGCTAGCAATTATGATCTTTGTATTTAAGATCTGGCATCACTATCTATATAGTGAGAAGAGTGAAATCTACAGTGACACAATAGTTTGAAGTATTTCTTCATTCAAAAGGAGCTGAACATGAGACAGAATATGGTTGGAGTTGATGAAAGATTATGCGTCATCCATTATCGTCCTCGAAAGGCTAATGAAGTGGCTGATTTATTGAATAGAAAATCCTAGACTTTATCCCTTGCAATACTAACAGTGAATGAAACTATAATTGTTGATGAATGAAGTTACTGTGGCATTAGCTGCATTAATTATACAACCCTATTATATAGAGAAGATTTAAGCAGCTCAAGTCACAAATAAAGATTTTATGACTAGCTATTGAGATCAGAGAACGAAAGCAGAATGATGAGGATTTCACATTAACTAAAAATGAAGTTCTTAAGTTTAGAAGCAAATTATGTGTACCAAAGGATGAATAATTGAGAGACATGATACTACAGGAGGCACATAACTCACCTTACTTAATTCATCCTATAGCACTAAATTGTATACGGATTTAAAGAAATCCTATTGGTCGATTGGCATAAAGAAAGATGTGGCTACCTATGTAGCTAAATGGCTTAATTTTTAGAAAGTTAAAGATGAAAGGTAAAGACTTCATAGGTTATTACAACCTCTACCTATACCAGAATGGAAGTGGAAACACATTACAATGGACTTTGTCACTGGTTTACCTCGCACTCAGAAAGAGAATGATGCAATTTAAGTAGTAGTGGATCGTCTAACCAAAGTAGTTCACTTCATTTCCATGAAGGTTAAATTCTCTATAGATAATTTGGCTTAACTATATGTGTATAACATCATCCGTTTATATGGTTTTCTAGTTAGCATTATCTCCGATCGGTACTCCAGATTTACATCCAAATTCTGGGAATGTGTATAGAAATCTAAGGGGACATAACTAAATTTCAGCACAACCTTTCACTCGTAGACTGATGGTTAGTCAGAGCATACTATTCAGACATTAGAAGACATGCTAAGCTTGTGTCCTAGACATAAGTTAATAGTTGCGATGAACATGTTTCACTGATAGCATTCTCTTACAACAATAACTATCAGTCAACCATCAATATGTCACCTTTTACGGATTAGCATGGAAGGAGGTGCAGAACATCAATATACTGGGATGAAGTTGGTGAACGAAGAATTTTGGGCCCAAAGCTAATATAGGCCACTTGTGAGAAAGTGGATGTGATCGGAGAGAGTATTATTAAAACACCTTAGTTGACATAGAAAAGTTATATTGATATGAGATGGAAGCACCTAGTGTTCAATGTTGGGGACGAGGTATTTCTCATGGTCTCACTAGTTAAAGGAGTCATGAGATTTGGAAAGAAAGGGAATCTTAATTCCAAATTCGTGGGACCTATGAAGTTTCAGCTCAAGTTGGACTAATGACCTATTAGATTGCTATAAAGTTCATGATGTATTTCACGTGTCAATGCTAAAGAAGTACTTCCCTGACATAGCTCATATTTTAACTTATATACCCATTGAACTTAATTCTGATTGGAGATATGTGGAACAACCTGAGGAGATTATTGATCAGAAGGAATATAACCTTTGGAATCGTAGTGTCTCTTATGTCAAAGTCAAGTGGAGAAACCACTCTAAGCAAGAAGCATCTTGGGAGTGAGAAGAAGAAATGAAGAAGAAATACCTTGGGATGTTTGGATTATCAAGTACGTTAATTTTCGAGGATGAAAGTTTTTGTGAGGAGGGGGGAATATTGCACCCTTACCCTAACCTAACAGTGCTTTTCATTGTGACATATGATGCACCGATCATTCGCAGTACCAATGACTATAGCCATTTACTATTTAGGAGGGAAATATGATCATTCTTATCATTTAGACAGTTCCAGTTAAATTGAAAAGGATTTAAACCTCCAAGAAAGCTCAGGTAAGCATCCTAACATTAAGGATTTCTCACCCATTTAGATATGATAGAAAAGCCTATTTAGTGGATACTGACCTCCATCAGAAGTCGTATGACTTGGGGAACCAACATTGGAAGAATCCTAGTCAAATAGGAAATTTTGAAGCAATCGGTTGATCCAACCAACTGGTCAGAACCATCAGTCGGTTGCATAACCCGGAGAACCTATAAGCTATTGCACGTGGGTTAATTATGTGGGACCTATGGCTATATTTTTGTATACTCTGAAACACCTCCATTATATGTCCTCACACACATATTGATAGATTAATGAGCACGGACCCCATGGAGGTGGGCTCACAGTGCCAACCATTGGATTAACTTAGTATGAGAAAAATCTGTTAAGTATCCAAACACGCTTTAGTTGTTAGGTGAGCCTATTTAATGCATAATCTTCCTCATTGCTCAAATGCGTAACCTTCCTCATTGCTCATTTCACAATCTAAGGAGGAAAAGGAAAGAGGAGGAGAGGAAACAGAAGAAGGGGAGGAGAAGAAGGAAGAGGAGGAGGAAGGAGGAGGTAAAATGAGAGTCCACACTCGAGGATCTACCCACCGCACACCTAAGCTAGGTACGGGGTTTCCCCACCATACTGCTCACACATCAGAGCTTGTAGGTGATGGATGTATGCATGCCCTAAGCAAAGAAAACCCTACCTAGCGTGTATGTATGAGACCCATCCATAGAGCTAAACTCACCTATTTGGGGAAATCACCCTTTTAGGGCTAAAGTCGGTAATGGTTGAATCTCTCACCTCAAGACTTAAAATACATAGGACTTCAATAGGGTAAAAGGACCCCTATGAAGTGAAATCAAAATTTGGGCAAAAACCCCCAATTCTGGGTCAACCGGTGGATACAAGCGACAAATCAAGTGTTACACCCGTGTCCTAAGCTGGTCAAATTTGAACTTTTTGATAGGTCTCGCATCGGATTTAGAAAGTACCAATGGGTTTTGGCTCGCTGCATCCCATTTCCATAAAGGGAGGAATGACTCTACTTGCCCATGCATTTCATATATGTCATGTTGGAGGGGTTTCAATCCTTCGGACCCTAAGCAGTAAGTGACCTAGCACCACCCCACTTGAGTCCCTACACATAGTAGAAGTAACCTGAAAGATGTTGTAGACATCCTAGGGTAACCCCTAGTGAATGGCCAAAGGTTAACAAAAAGTTGTCAAAGTACAACACTGAAATGGCCACCAAAAACAGCCCCTGGATCCAGTGACCTCAATGCCCGTGGGTCCCACTACTCTAGTCTTGGCCAACTCTTACTAACTTCCCACACTACCTTGCACCCTTTCCTATGACTTACATATCAAGTGAGTCTAAGGAGTGGAGCCGCGTGTCCTGACCAACAACTTAACTCGAATCGATCTTGGATAGGTGTCCAGCCAAATGGACCCTAAGGTTCTTACCCTCTATATATAAGAGAAGTGAGTTCATTTCTCAATTCTCATTTGCACAAAACGTGGAAGAGGGAGAGAAGTAAGGAATAGGGCGAAGGAGAAGAATGTGGGGGAGCTCCCGACTACGTGTGTGGTTACGGGTTAGCACCGAAGGTAGGTCCTCCCTAAACCCTCCTTCCCCTTTATTTTGGTCTTTTGGTAGTGAGCAAAGTATGGAATTGCAGGTTGGAGGGCTGAGCCTCGGCCTCTGTGCTTTTTGACTATCAGGTTGGTGTGCATTTTACCCCCCCGTGTGTTTACCGAGCTCAAATTAAGCTGATCGAGCTCTGGCAACATTATAACTAAATAGGAAACTAGGGTTTTGACTGTTGCTTCATCGTATCTCCCAAATAGCTCAATGGAAATGTGGTTTGTTAGGCTTAAATGAGAGGTGGAACGACCCCTTATGATCTCTATGGAACAAATCTCGATGATCGGGCCCAAGCTGATGTAACCCCAAAAAGGTGGTGCGTTTTTGGGTTTACAACTAAAAACAGCCATTGGAAACACAAGGGTGGATCCAATGACTTTTTTTCTGGTGAAACCTAAAACCTTAATTGGTCACTGTCTAGGACACTAGAAATAATAGGCCGGATCCGGTGAGTTATTTCTAGTGAACCCAAACCTCTTAAGGAGCTATTGCCCAGGCCACCAGAAACAACATTTGAATTGTTTCCGGTGACCTATAATGAATTGTCAATTTTTACTGTTCTTTTTGTTTTTGAGGTAGACCTTGCTGGTCCCCCTTAAGTGTTTCCGACACTCTTTGATGCCCATTTACCCTTACACCTAGGATAGAGACAATCACATAATGGTGAGGCCTAGTAGAGTTTGACATTGGGCATATAACTGTGGAATTTTACCCATCCATCCTATAGATGAGGCGAGTGGTGGTTTAACTATATTTTCAGAGTGTTTTAATAGTATAGAACTATGTACATGCTATAGCAATCATATGTAGATAATTACAGCTGATTGTATGATTTATGTGAATTGTATAACATGTTGAATTATAATTTAACTGTATAACATGATTGATTATTTGAACTGTATATATGTTGTGAATTGTATGATGGGATCTGGTGTGGTTGAGGTGGTTCCGGTACCGTGTACCCTTCTAGAATGCCACTTCTGTATTACGATGAGATTGTTGCCAGTGGAGAAAACTAGTCTGACGTGGCCAATGGTAATTCTGGTGTCGTGACTACCATAAGGGGATTACCAGGGGTTTGGTGGGTGACTGATCGTCGCATTCCAGGACTGACAGCCTCCTAATCACGAATAGGGTTTGTATCGTTTGGTGATTGATGTGCAAGTTTCGGGATCAGGGATACAACCTAATACATCATAGTAGGATATGAACCCGACTTAATTATATGTTAGGTGGTTTTGAAGTAAATCAATGGCATCATTCTCGCATTATGCACTATGTGCATATGCTTGCATGAACCACATCCCTCATTAAGCTAGTTGGAGCTCACACCATATGCATGTTGCTTTTTAAATGATGCAGGTGTTGTAGTGCCACTGGGTAGTGACAATTCTTCCCTCGTGCTCGAGTACGGAGCTGGTGATTGGTGGACACTAAGGCACTGTTTGATAACGATTCTGCTGTTTTTATGTCTAGAAACAATAGAAATGGATTTTCTCATTTCTGGAAACAAAAACGGATTTTTTGGTGTTTGATAAACTTGTTTCTCGAAACGTTTTTATAGATAGAAGGCTACTAAAAAAACCAATAGTATGATCGGATGCCCAAAAGGGAGAGGGTTCTATTGCCTCTTTTTAGGTTTAAATAGTTGAGAGATTTATCGACACAATAGACTTTTTTTCTCTCAAATTTGATTTTAGAAATGACGAAATAATCTGACTTGTTTCATCAAAATCGTTTATAGAATTGTAAATAGGCATAAATTTTGATTTATGTTTCTAGAAATGGGTGAAATGGAACAACTTTATCTAACAATTTTTAGGTTGTTTCTTCATTTCTAGGAGCAAGAAAACCCAAACATAGTAGAAATGGAATGTTGTCAAACGGTACCTAAGAAGCTGGGGAGCACAATCCCGATTGTGCTTGTGATTTCTGTGCGTATATAACACTGTGTGCCTGGTGGTGGTCTATTTTCATCTTGATATCGTATTTTTGGATGGTATAATTTTTTTGTTATTATATTTATTTTTTGACAAATGTGATACGGATAAACTTTTGTTATGTAATATATTAACATTAGTTGTTTTTCCCCATTGATTCATGATTCTGCTATATTATATTCTAATTCCACTACAATTGTTTAGTTGGTTTGGTATTGTGTGATTGTGACGATTATGATAATGTTATCAGAGATCCTAGTAGAGGTATAAGACGGGTAAGCATCTTATTCACATTACTGGTATCCTAGTGTTGGAAGTGGGGTGTGACAGCTTGGTATCAAAGCGGCATGCTCTGCATTAACTCAAAATCTACCTGAACCATAGGATATTGGGGATTAAGATTAAATTAAAAATCTTAATCAACCAACAATAAAATAGTGCACAATTAGGAGACAAGCATAGGTGTAAAAGCCGTTTCATTGATAAGGGAGCTTAATTACATAAGCTTTTACGTGATTTTTCTCAAAATAAATACTAAAAGTAGGAACTCCTAAACTAAACTCATAACAAAGCTCATAACAGAAATTAAGTAGAAGCAAGAAAGAAAAATGCATAAGAAAACTTAGAACATCATGACTAGAAAATAGAGCCTATTGTGCAAGAAAGTAAGAAAATGGGAAATCCTAAGACTAATCGGGCACTCTAAGGCCACTACTCTAGACGAGATGCTGGGAGTTGGTCTTGTGCTCTTGGTTGTGTCAGAAGTATCCCAAAGTTAAAAGCTATATCCTTTAGCTGCTGCTTCAAGGATGTGACCCAGCCGTCAGAATGCAATAACTGTGTTCCACATTCTCAAGGCGGTTATCCATCCTCCTGAGAATTTTATTCGTGGCATCCAGATGATCAACCATGTCACTCAACCTAGACTCTTGTGGTCCCTTAGAAGAAGAGGCCACAGAGTTTCCCATCGTTCTCGGTGGTGGTGGTGGTGGAAAGACCCCAAGAGCAAGTGGGATAAAATCATCTTGACCAAGTCAATCCTCGAGGTTCCCCTTCACATCCATAGGCTTCTAGCCTAACCCCAGATCCTCACCCTCCTCATCCTCAGTTTCCTCATTGAGGTTGATAGTCATTTTCTTGAGGGACTCCCAATTGCAGTTAATCACATCAGCCCCTAAAGCCTCCTCCTCGTAATTCACCCCAAAGTTGTTGAGCACTGAGGTCAGTAGCTTACCATAGTAGAGGTTCCAAGCCTACGATCCTCAGCCTTAACCACCATGTTACACATGATAATGTAGGAAGGATTGAGTTGGTTACCCATGTAAATGCACTAGGTCACATATGCCTGCAGAATGGAGACCTCATCATAATGACGGCCAATAGGTAGATGTTCAGTTGAACTACCATTCTTATGACCTTGGGAATAATAAGGTAGCTGGTGGAGTAATACCATCCAAACTCCTCCCTAGTCAGCATCCTGTCCATCTCAGTAAGGACATCAAGGTTCTGGAAATCAGTGGAAGTGATCCTGAGAGGACAATAGGCCAGTTCTCTAGCATTGGACACCCTCAGAATATTGGCCAGTCATGCCATGTCGTAGGAGATGTCAATCCCATTCATCCTCAAGGTGATGTGCATATTCTCCATTCCACGGTTCTCGTATCTGAGGTTGCAGAAGAAGTTCTTCATGAGTCTGGGGTAGTAAAGCCTATCTGGCTTCAGGATACAGTACCAGCCTATTGCATCAAACCTCTAACATATATGAAACCAACGAAAATCCCTCACATGAACATATTTGTTGAGATCAACATTCTTGTCCTCAAAAGTGTCCCAGTGAGCTTGTTCAACCACCAACCGGAACCATTGGTGGTGGTACATCTCTTCCGCGGGAAAGTGGGTGGTTGGTTTGCCAAAGTATGGCGAGTAGAAGTCTTTCGTACCAACATTTTCATAGGAAATCAAGGACCTAGGGTTTTGGAGATCAAAGCCTAGGTTAGAGAATGAAAAATTCAGCAAAAACCAGAAATTGTAGGTTTAAATCGAAGGGAAACTCAACTTGGTCGCGCGTGCGGTGAAGATCAGACGTGAAAACTCTTGAAAACAATGGCTAACAGCTAGGGGCACCTTCCCTTGACTATTTCCTCCTTCTAGCCATAGTAGAAATAGGGTTTTAGAATAAAGGACTGACCCACGAATTCCTTTTATCTTGTTCTGGAAGTACCGAAAACATCTAGGTCGACCGGTGCGGATTTGGACCTAATTTGGCCTCTGTTTAGCCACTAGAAACAACCATCGGAAACAACAGGCCTGGATTTGGTGACCTATTTTTGGTGGGAATTATTATAGAAAATAAAAAAAAAAATTATTGTCATGTCTTATACTCTTATGTGGGCCCTCCCCTATACATGATCAATTTTATGACATGCTTACTGTGTATGTGTGTTAGATAATAGAAATTCCTAAACAAGAATTATGTCATGTTAGAACACTCAATCAAACTCTAACCCATCGCCTCCCACTTCCTTTACTCGAAGCAGAGGCAGGTCACCCAATGCACCATTGGCCCCACCAGTCATTATTGAACAAGATGTTGCCAAAATAATTGGCAATATGATGCAAGGAATGGAATAGATACATACACAGTTTATGGTCGGGATCTGTAAGGGGGATGGATTTGGGATGGATTTGGATCGGAAGGGGAGAGAGAGAGTGAGGGGTTTTAACCCTATCCCCTCTTTCTCCTTCACTCCCTTTTTGGGTTTTCTATGGAATATTTTCTTTGTTGCCTTTTTCCTGCTTATTTCCTCTCACCTATCTGCCTTGCAGGTGATGTCTCCAAACATGTCTGGCGACTATGGGGGTTGGGGAAAGCATGATTTTTGGAGCCGCTATCTAGGATTCAGGGCCTATAACTCTATTGTGGAGCCCAATTTCGATCAAGGAATAAAGCTCAAGTAGGGGGTTGAATTCCTATGAAACAATGGATCCCCCAAATTTGACTTCATATTTTGGTCTATTCCAGAGATAGGGGTCCATTTCAGGTTACGAGTGTGGGAAGGTGTTAGGCACCCACCTCGCCTGGAATTTCTAGTCTTTCTACCAGATGCTTGGATTTCAAATATTCTTCCGTGAGAATTTTAACAGCCAAAGCCAACATAAAAACTTTATCACATGAAATAATGTAACACAGGTATATAATTGCATGAAATGATTGCAAAAATATTAGAACATCACATGGAATAATAGATAATCTATATTGAAATCACATAAAATGATAAGTTACACAAAAACGACAGAAAATGCAACTAAATCATTTATATGTATGTGCGATGCCTCATGAAATGATGATTATGATTCTTATTTTATGTAAGGAACACATATAACAACACATAGAATGATGAAGTAGACTATCATCATTTAATGTAAAAATGCATAAATTAATGCACGAAATGATAAAAAGAAGTTGTTATTTTATGTGGTGAACACATAATAATGCATGCGGAGATAGGGTATGTATTATGGACACCAATGAAATTACAATCTAAGATTTACAAGAAACAACTAATAGTAATAATGAAATTTTCAATAATTCTCTCTGACTCAGGGGCAAAGATTTGACTTTCTTCTCACTTTCTTGGAGAAATTAAAACTTCTGACACTTGGGAAAGAAATCAAACAAGATTTCTCTGTTATGGTTTAAAAATGGATTTTGGTTTTGAGAATTTGGGCAGTGCTATCGTACTATATCCCTAGAATAGGGATCAGCTGTTGGAACACAGGCAAGGTTTCCATGCTATATTCCTAGAACAGGAATTAGCAATGGGAATACGAGCATGGCTTCTGCGCTATATTCCTAGAATAGGAATTAGTTGTGGGAATACGAGTAGGGCTTCTGCACTATATTCCTATAATAGGAATTAGCTATGGGAATACGGGCAAGGTTCCCGAGCTATAATAAAAATATCAAAATTAACTACAAAAATTTAAGTATGGGTTTCATTCTAACCTGAAATGGATGACGCGGGCTTCTAAACCTCGGACAAGGCTTCCATACTAGGATGTCTATTTTAGCGAACTTTGGACGATTGGCTCTACCTAGACTCTTGCACTTATTTTTCTCTCTTTTTTTTTCTCTCTCTCTCTCTCCCTCTCTTTTTTATTTATTTATTTATTTATTTTTTTGTATAGGGGTTTCTGGAACAGGGATTTTACTCTCGTGATTTCTCAGCCTTTTGGGATTTTTTTGTCACGGTGACCCAAGGTCACCTATTTATAGTAAAAATGATGCATCCGTAAAGAACTCTTACAGGGAGTGTGTAAGGACTTACACGACCAAGGAAACCATTTCTTAAGGGGTAAGGATCTGTGTAAGCATAAAAGAATAGGGTAAGGCTTAAAAGGAGATGGTAAGCCTTACCATCTCCGTGTAAGGGCTTACACAGCCGTGGAAACCAATTCTTGTAATTCTTGTATCCGTGGAGGCAATAGAGTGGGCGACTAGCTGACAGCCTGGGCGGCAGTAGACTTAGGTGGTTCTTATTAGCTGAGAGGAAGGTAGCTAGGTTCGGATTGGTCTTATTTGGTGTAGGTTTTGTATGGTTTAGGTTTATTTTGGTTTAACTAGTTCAAAGTTTAGGTAGGAAATATGGCAGATCTGGGTACCTATTTTTTTCGTACAAGATATCAATGGGATCATATTTTTGAATACTTTCTAATGATACCGAAATCGAGCATATGCTAGGCTTGATTGTCGTATTCTGGAAAAAGGCATTAATGACCACTTTCAGTCAACCTCCCCGCATCATTTTAAAAATATCCGGCTGAACCCCTAACAGTCTTACACTAAATTGTACTCCGCAAGTTCTTGCATAACGGCTTTAGGTTGGCATAATTGGGATTGGCCAGAATAGTCTAGACTTGTGCTGAAAATTGAATTTCTTTCGGAAAGGGAGTACATGTTTCATCATTGCTCATAATTCATCATCGCCAAGGGGGGACAAAATTTTGTGTTTACAGGATCGATACCCATATCCAAGTTGCTATAGACACCAGGAATGCACCTCCTGCACCTCCTACTCCACCTGTGCCAACACTAGTAAAAGTTGGCCTAGCTAACCCACCCACACCTGGTGGGCCATAGGAATAGGTGAACATATTGACAGACCTTAAAAAAATGATGGAGAAATTCCAAAGTCTTCGCCCTCCAAATTTCTTTAAAGCGGGCTAGGATCAGCTTCTACCGGCAAGATGGATCCAGGCATGGAAAAAGTCCTCACAGTGATGGGTTGCACCGATGAGTAGAAAATATTGGGTGCAGGCTATTAACTTCAAAATGAGGCGGACGCTTGGTGGAGGTCCATTTAGCCTTTTCTGAATGCTACAACCAATACCACCTAGGAGAATTTTAAAAAGACGTTCTTCGGGAACTACTTCCTCGAGAGCTTCAGAGACGAGAGAGAGACCAAAATCTTGGCATTGGTGCAGAGATCTAGATCAGTGTTGGAGTACCAGTAGAGGTACAAGGAGCTATATTACTTTGCTCTCGAGCACATTAGGAATAATAGGGATAAGGCCAAGAAGTTTGAAAAGGGGCTTAGGCCTAGCATTGGTTCAACAATTATGGGACTCAAATTGTAGACTTATATTGAGATCGTGCAAGTGGCTAAATCTATTGAGGACTAGCATCGGGATAATTTTATTGCACAACAAGGTATGAGAAAGAGACCAATGGGATCAACAGAATCCAGAGGAACCGGTAAGGCTTCCAGGGGCCCTTATATCAATCCAACTCTGGTTCAATTCAGAAGACAAGAGGCAAGTCAAACTTCCCAATCTTGTCGATCCAGTGATGGATCTCAAACAGTGGGATCAAATCCTTGATGCTTTCATTGTGATCAGCCAGGACACTTGGCTAGGACATGTCCTCACTGTCGGCTGGGTGATGTACCGTACACTTTTCCTCCTAGGCCACAACAGACTTACTCATCTAGCTAATCAGTGCAGTCACAATAGGGTAACAGGCCCTATGAACCTGTGTTTGCTATGACTGTAGAAGCTTTGGAATCTGCTCCAGGTGTGGTGATAGGTATCCTATCAATTTCATTATTTCTGGCACATATATTGCTCGACTTGGATCATCTCATTCATTTGCATCGCCAACATTCGTTAGCAAGATGGGAATTCCACCCAAGAGCTTAACTCAATGTTTAGCCATCAGAACCCACAGGAAATGTAGTGGGCCTAGATTTAGTGTATGAACCTTGTTTGGTGACTATTAGCAGACATGACATGATCGGACAGCTAATCAAGTTAGACATGATTGACTTCAATGTGGTTCTAAGGATGGACTGGTTGTTCACTTATAGAGCCAATGTGCTATGTGCAGAGAAGATGATTATCCATAGATCCTTTGATGAAAAAGAGTTCACCTTTGTGGGAGATAAATCCAAGAAACACAAGAAGATCATTTTACTAGCTGTCTAGATGAAGAAGCTGCTAGTTTAAGGGTGTCAAGACTACTTACCATCTATGATGAATACTGAGATAAAGGTCAAACCATTGACTGAGTTGGATGTGGTAAGGGAGTTCCCCGATGTATTTCTAGATGATTTGAGGAGATTGCCACCAGATCGAGAGAGTTTGTGATAGACTTACTCCCAGTGTCGGCACCTGTGTCAAAAGCCCGATACTGCATGGCCCCAAAAAGTTGAAGGAACTACAAAATCTTTTGAAGAAATGATTCATTAGACCTAGTGTATCCCCTTAGGGAGCACTAGTACTATTCGTCAAAACAAGGATGAAAGTATGCAGTTGTGTGTTGATTATCGGGAGCTTAACAAGCTAACCATCAAGAACCAGTATACCTAGCCAAGGATAATTTGTTTGATTACTTGAAGGGTGCTAGTATTTTCCAGTATGTAGGGGTTCTAATGCTGATTAATATGCACCTAATGGGTTAGAATTTAGTGGGGTCCACTAATGGAAGTTAAACATTAAATGAATTTTCAGCTTATAGTTTTTCAGCCAAATAGGCCCTAAGGACGATCTGGGAATTATAAAATCCAAAATCCAACTGTTGTTCAGCATTTCTCACTACAAATTTCAGTTAGCACAGTAAGAAGTGAAAGAGGAGAAGAATAATAAGAAGAAGAAAAGAGAATAAGAAGAGGAAGAAGGAAGAAGGAAGAGGAAAGAAGGGTTGATCATACATTTTGGGATTAGCTAAGCTTGCCTACACCCTAGGTAAGTAATTCCTTTAGCTTGAATTTACTTTAGTTCACTAATATGAGTAGTAACATGCTAGGATGTTCATGCATAAAGAATTTGGGTTCATAATTGAGTTCCTGAGAAGATCTACAACACTAGTTGCTGAAATTGGAGCTTTAGAGTTGGTTCAGATACCCATATTTCCATTTTGGGCCACCTCTGGGAGCCCTAATAGTTTGGGATTTCAGAATGTATGATCATATTTTGGTAATTAATGTTAGTAATTGCAGTGATGGCTGAGCGACACTGCAATTCAAAACCTGAATTAGTACGCAATAAAGAAAAAGTTGAACCACCGGCCTTGGTAAACGTTGCCCTATTAGGCTAATACTCACCAAAGAAAAAGAAGAACGCTACCACCAATACTCACCAAAGAAAAAGTATTAGGCTGGAAGTGACAACTCAGTTGACATTCCTGAGCTACGTTCCCATTCGAGAACTCACCAAAGAAAAAGTAGAGCGCTAATTGCTTCGATCTTTATTAACGGCTTCATAGTAGAATGTTGCCCTATTAGTGGTAGAAATCGCTTCGATCTCTACTACCAGATCTAGTTTAGAATCCATTAATGGTGAGAAGAGAACTGGAAAGTAAAGAAAATAAGCTGAAAAGGACTGGAGGGGCTTACTGGTGACCAAACGATGTCAAGAAAGGAGAAGAGACTACAATGGAGCCAGTGTCGATCTTGGACATGAAGAAGATGCACCAAGGATGCCGATGACAAGATTGGGAGAAAAGTTGCAGGAAGCAGCTAACTCTCAAAGAAGAAGAACAAATGGAGAAGATGAACAATGCTAGGGCTTAAAATGACACTTCTTACCACCCAAGCGCATGGGGGCATTTAATGTTGAACCCATGAAGTTACGCCTCTCATGGGATAGGGTGATAATTGAACCGGCTTAATGTACTAGTTTAGCCCCCTAGCATTAGGCTTGTGGCAGGAATGCTGGCATGGTGTTCCCCTATTCAGCAACCCATCAAAATCATATCTTGCCAATCATAAAAAGCTGCTATTGCCTACACTTGATGTAGACACCCAATTTTGTCACCCCCTCTGGCTATGATGAAATGCGGATCTTGGACGTGACTTCTTACTTTCGATCGACATAGATGATGATTGACTAAGGAAACCTGAAAACATCTCCTACCTAAAAAAAACCCCAGAAAACCCACGTGGAAGAAAAGAGGATCCAATTTTGACCTTTTATATATGAAGGAATCAAGTCAAGATGACACGGATGGATAATACTCGGAAATATGATTCCGACGATATATGGTACATCAAAATTGGACTGTTAGATCTCCCGCAATCTTCCCTGAAAAATTGTATTTTTTCATGCACATGTCGCACGCACCAACCTATGCACAACCGCAGGCCAGGCCACGTGCAACCACAGGCTAGCCTATGTGCAACAGCGGGCCAGCCCGTGTGCACCCTGCCAACCAGTATGCCCCCACTACCCATCTCCCGCATGCACCCATGTATGCCCCATGCACCCCTACCCAGCCTTGTGTGCTATCGTCAATGGCCAGGATTTGAGTTCCACTGACCTGGTGGGTGAAAAGATTTTCTCTTCACCCGCTTGCACATTTTACACTGTCCCACTAGCATACCCTACGTTGTAACCTCCCATTGGCCCAAAAAAGAATATTCTCACCTCATTGGCCCAGAAAAAAGATTCACTTTTCCTATTGGTCCAAAAAACTATATCCCACCCCATTGGCCCAAAATTTCTTAGTTTCATCCTGTTAGTGTAAAAAAATCACTTTATTCCCTCATTGGCTAAGGGAATTCCCTTTCCCTCCCCATTGGTTCAAGAATCCTATAAATACCCCCCCTCTCGTTAGTTTTTCACACCAACACACCACAAGATCCAAGCCTCCAAGTGAGCATCATAGAGAGAGATGCTCTGCCCTCTCTCCTCCCCTTCCTCCTTGATATTTTTGAAGTCTTCGTAGAGATCTTCATAAGATCCAAAATGTTCTTCGAATCTTCGAAGTGTTCTTCAAGCCTTCAAAACTTCTTAATCCTTTATTTTCTTTGAGTGAGATTTTGCATCGAAAATTTTTCCCTTAGTCTCCCATCCCCCCTTGAGGTTCTTCCAATCTTCGTGGAGATCTTCGTAAGATCCGAAGTGTTATTCGGGCCTTCGAAGTTCCTCAATCCTTAGGATTAGCCTATCCCTAGTGGAAGTTCTTCCGGAGTGCCACCTCAGCATACCCCTCCTATAGCCTATTCCCAGTGGAAACTCTACCGAATCAACACCTCAGCAAAAATCCATAAGTAGCCTATCCCTAGTGGAAGCTCTGCCGAATCGATACCTCAGCCCAAAACCCAAAAGTAACCATTCCTAGCCAGAAACCTATCCAAATATCACCACAGTCAACATCTCTCGAGAAAGGAAGTTGGAGGTTAAGACCATCTTCCCCTGAACCAAGAGAATCCAAAACATAGCTCGTGCTGGCATTAATCAGGGTCCCACCCCTCTTGACTTGAAATAGCAGTCAAGCAAATGTATAATTTCTTACCCAAATTAGCATAATGTAGACTTTATATTGACCATGTTTTAATGTATATAATGATTTAAATTCAATTAATGTACATATATGTGATAACTTACCCATGCATGTGGAATAGAAATAATTATGGAAAATGTTTATTTTGAAGCATCTAGAAGGAAGCCCGGCTGAACTGGGTAGATTGGGTGCCTAACACCTTCCCAACTCTACAACCTAATACTTACCCTAAATCTCTAGACCAGACCAACTTTCGGGCCCTCTTCTTAGGAATTGGGTCCACCCCTTGGTCCTAGGCCCATAATCTTTGGTGGCAACTCCAAACCCCTTTTGCATGATCTCGATCCTCGTATTAGACCATCATTAAATCCCCATCTCGAATGATGAATTTTACACTCTTACAAAGTAGGCCTCCACGTATCTCCCAGCGGTGATACCGTGGTGTGGGGCCCGCTGGGTAAGCACACACAACACACCCCTCCCTCAAGAAAGAGAAAGAAAGGAGAGAGGATGGAATGAACGCAAACCTTTTTTTTTCCTCCCAGCAAAGGTTGGAACACATACGCATCTCTTTTGGCCGCTACCCTCAAAGTGGCGACTTCACTGAGGATAAATGTCAAGCTTCTGACACTATATGCTACCATTAAATGCAAGAACATTTTCCACCACATCTGTTTAAAAACATGTTTGGCTAACTCCATGTTTGTAATTGTATTCGCTAACCACATCATGCATCATGCTCGAAGTGAAATCATTTGACAAGGGACTTCCTATCATGCCCGCACCCTTGGGGGGTCAATGCATGTTATGGAGAGTAATCTCAGAGCAAATAGTAGCTGCTTCCTGTACAAGGGTGTGGGGTATTGTTAAACGGCGAGGATGTTCATAATTGTGCCAGCACCCTCGAGGAGGTCCGTGCACTTTATGACATTCTGAGATCAAATAATGATATTCTCGCATTAAAATTTTACACACAATCACTCACGATTGCATCACCCTATGGCCAGTTGCTTAACCTAGTGTGTAGTCACGAGTAATGGGCAAGGAAGTGACCCCCTTGATCTCGTACCTACGGGTATAGGGTATATCAAAAGGATCACGTACTTAGCGTATATAGATCCTGTTAAGGAAGCTTTGTCATCTTATTGTATCCACTGCATACTCGCATCATGTAGGAAATAGATGAAGAATGCTAGGAACGCCACAAGTTGATCTATAGAATTTGTTTGCGGTCTTGAAAAGGAATTTTCCTATGATATATTCTAGTCATAAAGAAATGCTTTCCTAAGTGGGTTTTAGATAAAAGATGTCCTTCCTCTTAGAAATAAAATGTGGATGATTTGGCATATGTAATCCGAACTGACTTCTATCCAAGCCCCACAAAATGCCGAATTATCTAAAAGACCTGAGGAAACTAGGAGGAAGATCACCTAGTGGAATAAGAGTAAGGAAATCATGACTTTATTGGCAAAGATTGTTTTAATAGGAATATTCTAGTCAAGTCATTTGTGTGAACCTCCCACTTATGGCATTGAGTAGACTAGGGGCATCAACCCCTATCCACTCCCTACCATCAAGCGGACTAACTTTGGATGGATCCTTGGTTGTTAATCTAGTAAATGTGTGAACAAAGGGGTTGGGGATACAAGAATCCTAAAAGAAGCCACTTTTTGGTTTAGACACAATTCCACTGCTTAAGTATTCTCCACGGTCTATTTGGACACGTCAGGGTAATCGATTGACTTGATTAAGTCCAGTATCAGCTCCATCATCTCTTTGAGATTGTCTACTGCCAAGTGATTATAACCCAGTTCACATGGATCCACACGATTCTGAATCACCTGATCAAGCATGGGTCCACCCCATAGAGACCTTGTAGACAAAAATGACCGAGGTCAAGAGAGAAATAGCTCAGATATTGTATGCACTTTAAAACCCTCCCAGGGCTGAACCAGTACGAGCTACAAGAGAGTTGGATTAGAACGGACCATGGGCCATCGTGGGAATTCTTCCCAAGTTGACTCAGGAGAACCAAAGCAAGTTAGGTCAACTTGTCAGAGAGGAGTTTTAGCTACCCATCCAAATGGTCAATGGGGGCTTATTCTAGGGTCCATCCTCCTAGGGTACTGATTGAAGATGAGGAAGAAGAGTTTGCAGTGCATGTCTGATTGGAACCTCCAGAGACAGAAAGAGAGAAAAGTTAGGGAACAATTGGAAAAATTGGAAAATATGCTCCGAATGGGAATGAGTTCAGAAAGCTAAGCAGTGAATTTTGATGAAATGAATTTCTTTTCTTGGGCAAGGATTCTCAAAAAGTTCAAATGGCAGACCAACAGATTTGATAGGTTAGGGGACCCCAAGGCTCATCTCAAAGTCTTCCTCACCATCATCAAGTCATGGCAACTTGCAGACAACTAGATGGGACAAGTATTAATGTTAACCATATTAGGACCAACACTAAGGTGGGTCAGTCAGCTGGAGTCTTCCCAAACCTAGAATTGGACAATGATGGTGAAAGCCCCTTTACCAAGTAATACTCTTACAACACTGAGGTGGATGTGAAACATCGGGAGCTTGAGATGTTGAGACAATAGCCTAGAGAAGGATTCACCGCCTTCTTGATGAGGTTTAGGGATAAGGCTGCCAAGATGGTAGATCAGCCTTCAAAAGTAGAGCAAGTATAAATCTTGATTGAAAACTTGTCAAAGACTTATTATGATGTCCTTTACTATCAACATCTGCAAACTTTTGATGCCTTGATAACCACTGGTACACATGTGGAAAACTGAATCCTAAGGGACCCTCAGTATCAAGGATCCTCCCAAGATACAGGCAAAAACATTAAAATTGGATGGGGAAAGGGGCCCAAGACCAATACGGTAGGTGCGGTTCAATAGTCAGTCTATCCTATCACCTCTTCACAACCATTCATGATACAAGTAGATGCACCCTCCTAGAAGGCTCCTTGTCCAAGAAGGCAATTTATTGATTTGGGAATGCCCGTGATAGCAATGTATGAAAAGTTAAAGAAATAAGGATTGCTAGGGATGGTGGCTCCAAGGGCAATTAGCACACCTCCCTAATCCACACAGGGAGTGACATAGAGGTTGATGACAAGGACGAGGGCAAAGATAAGAAGGATAGAGATGACTCTAGTTCTCAAATTGATGATGAGTACCCAGATTGGGACAATTACCAGAGCCCTTGGCACAATAATGATGATGATTCAGGGTACTACTCACCCAGGGATCCGAGTGGATATTCTATTTATGCAATTGGTGAAGTCGACCCAATGATTGATCCCATAGATGCTATTCAGCTGGCACTCACAATTCACATGGAAGGGGAAGATCCAACATCAGATTTAGAGGATAGTGAAGGCTATGAGATCACTGTTGAAGGCAAAGCAAATCCTATAGCAGAACACATGACTTATGTTTATAATTGTTTGGATGACATCAAACTTGAGGCCGATGAGATTGACTGAATGTTAGGTGAAGTGGCCATCAGTGAATAATGCTACACTGAGCAATTGATAATCCTTGAGAAAATAGGGGGATATTCCACACTTACAGAATTAATAGATGCAGAAGTTGCACGGTTTTCCAATGCAGTCAAGAAGGTACGAGCCAGGGCTGTGGACATTTGTGGAGGACCTCGACCTCCTATCGCAAGTCCTAAAGAGGAATCGGAGGAAGAAGATGACCCTATGGTAGGGATAATTATTATAACAAACAGGGATGATGAGGATTGCTATCCCACAGAGATCATCGTGAAGAAACCTTCTAATGTGATGGAAACTCAGAGTGGAAGAGACTAAAAGGACGACGCCCTAGCCGTAGAACAATCAAAAACTAGTGGGGCAAGAACCAGTGGCTTGAAGGAGCCAGAGAATCTAGTCTTGGCTTAGATCAAGAAGTCCCAAGCTAATATCTCAATTTGGGGATTGTTATGGCCTCCCCCATGCACCGCGAAGTAGTTTTAAAGTCTCTCAACAATGTGCAAGTGCCAATCGAGATAGATCTGGTACACCTCTCACACATAGTAGGGGCAACATATGCGGTACAATCATTGATGTTCTCATACTATGAACTCCCCAAAGGAGCCCAGCACAATAAAGCTCTACACATCACGGTAGAATGTTTGGACAAGATGGTTCTACCCTTGAGATCGACGAAGAGTATTGGCATCAACCTAGAAGAGATGAGGCCACCAACCCAAACCATACGAGCATATGACAACACTAAGAGAAAAATCCTTGGCATCCTCACCATCGCCATAGTAATTGACCCGATAAAGTTTGATATTGATTTTCAGATCATTGATATACTGGCATCTTTCAACATGCTCTTAGGAAGGCCTTAGCTAGATCATGCAAAGGCAGTGTCCTCTAGTCTCCATCAGAAAATGAAGTTCATTTATGAAGGGAAGGTGATTATGGTAGCCGGAGATCTCGAAGTGGTGAACTCCTTAGCCAAAATTAAAAATGGAGAAGAACACGACCAAGAAGTTCAACTTAGTGGTTTTGAAATAGAAGAAACTTGTGCAGCACTCACCAAGGAAATGCCAGATGAAAAGGCTCTGGCTAACTATGAGCTATATCGAGCCCTCCGATAAATCAGATGATGAGGAACATGCAATACTTTCCAGGGATGGGATTGGGAATGTACCATCAGGGCGTTTCAAAATTACCGACTCTAGTAGTCAGCAAAGGAAAGAGTGGTCTTAGGTACATTCCTCAAACCCTTGGACCAAGGAGCAAGAATGGCAACGAAAGGCAGAAGGTATTAAGGATGACTAGGAAAATCTCCGCCTCTTACTATCCCATTCTCAATGGATACTTCGTAAGGGAAGGAGAAGATTTTCCCTTTTGTGGAAATGTTGAGCCATAGTTTGATGAAACTACCGCAAAGATGCAACCAAGGTTTGAAGTATTATTTCAAGATGAGTTCAACTAGGTAACTCATGAGATAAAACAATAGCAAATGCTAGCAAAAAAAAAAATGATCAAGACAATTGCATCACCAGAATAGTGGAAGTAGCACAGATTGAAGATGGGTTCTCCTCTAATAACCCCACAACACTAATCTGGTCAAAGGAATTGTCAAGTCCCCGAGTACTCTTGAAGAGAGAATGGGAAAAGAAGATAAGACTCATCTGGAGTCTACAACTTCCCACGGATCTGAAAGGTCACATCTGCTCCTTTCTACAAAAGCCATGAGCTCAGGAATTACATGAGTTCAAGCCTAGGCCTTTCAGAAGAAAAAACACTTATTTAAAGCAAAGAAGAGCACAAAGAATGATGGTTTGCATGAACTATGCTGAATCAACTGCAATGGGAAGGTCTGTGAAGGTGGTGAAAGATGTGACCAAGGCACTAGAATGGCATCCCTCAATAGGCTGAAAAAGA
>NC_056561.1:37271117-37297377 GCF_013358625.1 Macadamia integrifolia | reverse complement strand
GAAAGCATTAAACCAGTCATCGAGTCTCTAGCCGAGTCAGTTGTTGAGTCTACTATTTATGATTTCGTGTTGGCCTCCCCTCTTGAGGAGAGTCCAGAGTCTGTGTATGTCAAGTTTATTACTCCTTCTTTTATGATTCCGAGTATGACTTGCCTCCTTTTTCTGATGATGATCTTAGTAAATATCAAGAGTTAATAAAACAATGCAAACCAAAGAAATCCCAACCCATCCGTGAGGATACCCGGGTTATTAATTTAGGAACGGACCAATGCCTTCGAGAGGTAAAAATTGGCACAACTCTAGACAATGAAGAAGTAGAATAGATGATAAGTCTTCTGGAGGAATTCACCGAAGTCTTTGTGTCACACCCAAATTCTAGTAGACCCAACTTACCATTAGGAATACCGACAGTGTGAGTAAGGCACGTACCTGTCTTACAGACCTACCAAGATCTCTGATAGCAGTAGCTTAACATTTTCACAATCTCACATCACAAACCAACATAAGCAGTGGAATCAGAGTATAATAGTGGAACCATAAATAAAATAGGGGAATATCTAATGATAATATAATAGCAATAACCGAGTTATTCTGTCACATTCATCCGTGACATATAATATAATCTTAAAAAAATATACCATCCACAGTTGTACCTAAAAGTATCAAAGTATGATATACAATCTCACGGTGCGGTGTAAGCACAGTGGTTGCAAGCACAGTCCTGATCGTACTCCTCCGCTACTGGCATCCACCAGTCACTCACACCATACCCTAACCCATAAGATATTGGGTCAGCCGCCGTTGGCACCATGGTACCTACATCATCATCTAAAAATGGGTGTATATGTGGGGTGAACTTTCCAACTCGTTCAGTGAGGGGTGGGGTTAAGCACTTCCAAGCAAGATAATAGCAGTAATAATTTATGATGCATGATTGCAAAAATTAAACACATAGTCCATGATGCTCGTGATGCAGTTCATTTGTCTATTATCCACCTAACAATACAAACTAAGTCCAGTAAATGCTACTATGACGCATTAGGCTATATCCTTCGTCTTGGAACCACCATCGACTAGGCAAGGATGCAAACTCTAGCGTCGGTCCTCGTATTCATCCATGGGTCACCCAACAAGCCCTTGATAACCCCATCCTAGCAGTCACGGCACCAGTACATCCTCGGCCATGCTAGCCTAGTTCCCACCTCCAACAATAATTGTATTGTACCGAGGGCATGGAATTCCAAAAAGGCACATCGAATATGTCACATCCCGTTCACACTGAACCGGGCCAGTGACTGAGTTAACACCGGTTAACCCAAACCTGCCAAGATCATCTGACACTGTATTCCACCACAGCATACACACAACTAATATAAACTCCTCAGATCAGTGAAGGACTAAGTTTTACTTGTGAATAATCCCATAATACTTGATACCCGGATAGTGATACAATAATTATATACATTTGGGCCCGAAGGCATGATATTTACACAAAAAGAATAAATTTCAAATATCAAGTACATAAGGAAATCCACCAAAACAATCAGAGTACACAGCTCGGCCCGGTATCAAGGCTAAGGCTCAGCTCAGCATCAAGGGTGGAGCTCAGCTCGGCCTCATAACTGCTGTCCCGCAGCATAACTCTCGCACGAGCAGTCAGTGTCGTGCTCTAACTCCTCAGGGGTCCACCAGTCCTCTTTAGGAAACTCGACTGTGGGACCCACCCCGTGCTCCTCAGATGTATGACCTGCAAAGTCATCTAAAAAGGGGTGTACACGTGGGATGAACTCACTAGCTCAGTAAGTAGAAAGATGGACCACACAGCAGTCCACACATCACAATACATCATATGCACTACATGCCATGCTATACATTTTAAATCACATCCACCTAAGCAACATTACTAAGTCCTTGGTTTTAGTGCTACTACAACCACAGTGCACGTATACTCCGGGTACGAACCGTGAACTCCCTCCCGCGATACGCCCATAGGGTTGTCGGAGAAGGCCCACCGTGAGTACTCAGAAAAGTAAAGACAATGCCGTCCACCGGCTCTCAACAGAAATGTAAATGACTGAAAATAAAGGTGCTGACTCCAGTAATTTAAAAGCAGTACGATTGGCCCTCTTGAATGTACCACCGGGGTTGCCGGCTGTCCTACATGACCCGCCGGGCGTTATGTCTAACCGCCACAGTGACCCGATGACCGCGACCACTGCTTCCCCCCAAATGATAACCCAACACCTTAACCCCTGTTGGGAAGGGTCGTAGCACGGGATGGTGAGAATCCTAATACCGCATACTCCTATATGACAATAGTACGATTGTATAGTGCCTCTGTGTCCCATTCCACGGGCCACCAATGCATTCGTCTCCAAGCTAACTACGGCATCTAGTCTATCAATGCAACATACACAATGATGTCCACATTCAACATATAAACATCTCATTCAATTGGCATTTGGAAAGTAAACATAGCACATATGCACATCAATGTGTGGGATGACTAGACTACATAGCATATTCATGATGGCATGACTAGACTAGATATATTTAAATGAATGTCAAACAATGCCTTGAAATAAGGCCAAATGTCCTCTCCCTACTTACCTGTAGCGTACAAGGATTCCCATTCGGGACGGGTGAGATCCGGTGCGAATCGGGTAGGATTTGGTGAACCTAACATAATTGAGCAGGGTTAGTACTTCACCATTTTAGAATCAAAATTAACACGATCCGATGATAAAATCATGTTTAGAACGTAGAAAGAATGTCACACGTCTAATTTGGGTCCAATCGGACATAAGGATCACCCTCGGGGCCACACGGGTGGGTCAGACAGGTGGGCAGTCTGGCCCACCGGTCCTACCCACCGGTTGGGACCGGCGGGTAGGGGCCCGCCAGTATGGCCCGCCTGTTCCACCCGCTGGTTGGGCCAGGGGCCCCTGCTAGGACTGGCGGGTAGGATGGCCTGCCGGTTGGCCCGCTGGTTGGGCCCGTCGGTTGTGCCCGAAGGCCCCCCTGCCTTCTCAGGTGGGTGCCCACAGGCGGGTAGGGGCCCACCGGTTGCACCCACCGGTCTTGGCGGGAAACACCCTGTTTCTTCCCCATTTTCTCCATTCTTTGGGGTATCAAATGGGGCTTTTCCCCACCCATTCTTCACACCTTCAAGGTCCTATAGGATGGTTCTAACCTAGATCTAGGTTAGATTCAAGTGATGGGAAACCATCTTACCTTCTTTGCTCAAGAACAACCTCAAACCCTCCAAATCACTTCAAACCCACAATGCTTCTTCCACCTTGTCAATATCTCTTCAAATCCTTCAAGATCAACACATAAATCATCTATTAAACCTTAGATTCATCATTTCAAAGGGGATTTACAAGATCTCAAGAAACCATACTCGAATCAAGGGTTTAAAGCTTGGGTATGGTGAATGTTCACAAAACCCAACTTTGCTTACCTCTAACTGTAGATCTAGAGTTGAAGATCACTCTCCCGGCGCCGGAATGGGAAGATCAAGCTTCGGCGCCGTTGAAATCCTCCTCTTCTTCCTCTTCCTTCTCTTCCCTTCTTCTTCCCTTTCTTTTCTCTCTCCTCTTTACTATCCTCACCAACGTACGGGTGACATAAATGGAAAGAAAAGAGAAACATAAAGCTATATATAATTCCTAAATAAGTGAATAGTGCACATGGATGGGTCACTCAGGTGGGTGGGTGCACCCACCTGTCCGCCCACCTGAGGGCCAAAACTTGGGATTTTGACAGGGTTCGGGCCTCAGCACGAACCCTACCCCTGGCATACGATGTAGCATACGTATATACCTTAAAATATGGATATAATACCTGCTTTATCCGTACATGGCCTTATGGTAGGTGCATGTACACGGCTTGGGCACTCCCGTCTCTTCTGGCACTGGCTTGGACTTGTCGGGCGAGCCGGTGTTTAAAGTCACCCGTGCCATCATAGCCCATAAGGAACCTGCTCTAATTTCCTCTGGCTTGGTTCCTACATGGTTAAACCGGTTCAACCGCGAAATCAGACTGGGTTTAAGAAGTGGGGTATTACAGGGTTATCAGGGGTTTTTTGGGTGACCCATAGACGCATACAGGGACCAGTAGGCTTCTAATCACGGCTAGGGTTTATATCGCTGTGTATTCGATATCGTTTTCGAGACGAGGGATATAGCCTAATGCACCGTAGTAGCATTTACTAGACTTAGTTTCTATTGTTAGGTGGATAATAAATAAATGAACCGCATCACAAGCATCATGGACTATGTATTTAATTTTCACAATCATACATCATAAATTATTACTACTATTGTCTTGCTTGGATGTGCTTGACCCCACCCCTCATTGAGTGAGTTGGAAAGCTCACCCCATGTATACACCCCTTTTTAGATGATGATGCAGGCACCGTGGTGCCCATGGAGGGTGACCCAGTATCTTCTAGGTCAGAGTATAGTGTGAGCGACTGGTGGATGCCAGGAGCGGAGGAGCACGATCAGGACTATGCTTGCGATCACTGTGCTTACGCCGCACTGTGAGATTGTACATCACCTTTTGATACTTTTGGATATAGTTGTGGATTGAATATTTTCTTGAGATTATATTATATGTCATGGATGAATGTAACAGAATAACTCGGTTATTGCTATTATATTACCATTAGATGTTTCTCCATTTTAATTGTAATTCCGCTACTATACTCTGATTCTGCTACTTATTTTGGTTTGTGTTGTGAGATTGTGAAAATGTTAAGGTACTGCTATCAGAGATCCTAATAGGTTTGTAAGATAGGTACGTGTCTTACTCACACCGTCGGCTTTCCTAGTGGTAAGTTGGGTCTGTCAGGATTGGGGTGTGATAGCTATAGTATCAGAGCACGATGCTCTGCCTTAACTCACAATCTCAGTCAAACCATGATTTTAGGGAAACTATGATTAAATAAAAATTCAGGACAACAATAATAGAAATTTCACAATTTGGAGACAAGCATAGGTGTTAAAGCCATTTCATTATAGTAAAGAAATTGAGTACACATCTTTCACTTTTTATAAAAAGTAAAGTACGGAAAGCAAGAAATCCTAACCAGCCTAAGACTAGGAAATTAAACACTGAGGCAAATGACATAATGTAAAAGTTCAACTAAACCTAAAATATCAAAACTCAAATAAAAAAAAAAGCATGAAAAGGGACATCCTAAAAGCTACAGTAGCGAACATGCCACTACTCTTGTTGTTGCTGCTGTTGGTTTTGTCCTTGGCCCTGAGCCTGGTTTGGACCATGCGTTCCAAGAGGAGGCACTGGAATGCCGAGGTGGAAGACCATCGCCTACATCTGTGCCTCTAGGGAGGCCACTCTATTGTTTATAAGATAATAGGTCTTGTCTATGCTCTCGAGGCGACTGTCCATGCTCCTCATCAGTGACATAGTGGTGTCCATATGGGTCATAACATCATTGACACCATAGGCCTTGCACCCCTAGTGCTCCGAGATGTAGAAGCCGCCATAGAACCCATAACTTGGGGATCAGGTGGTGGAGCCCCACCAGCCCCAGCAACTTCTCCTCCTGCCTCACCGGCACTGTCACCCTCTACCTCCATGGCTGCTAACCCTCTCCTGGAATAGGTGTCACCTCTCTCAGATCTACGGTCATCTTCCTCAGAGAGTCTTGGTTGAAGTCTGTGACCTCTTCACCCAAGCTGCCTCACCCTCCAAGACCACCCCAAAGTGGTGGAAGATATCAGTCAATATCCTCCCGTAGCATAGGTTCCCTACTCGGTGATCCTGCCCTCCAGACCGAGTTACTATGGTCCACATTAGAAGGTTAGGCAGATGTATCTGCACCCCCATATACACGCAGTATGTCACATAGGCTTGTAGGACGGATACCTCATTATAATGTCCACAGGTGGGGAGGACATTCAGCTGAATCGCACGACAGACAACCTTTGGAGTAGCAAAATAGCTGACTGAACGATTCCATCCCTTGGCTTCCTTAGTCAGCATGTCATTCATCTCCTAAAAGGTGTCGGGACTCTGAAATTCATATGCCGGAGTCTGAGGTGGGTAGTACACTAGATCACCTGCATTGCTGATCATCATAGGAGGTGATCCGCATCTCTTCGGTACCTCGGTTCACGCATTCCATGTTAGAGTAGAATAGCCTGACCAGGGTGGGGTAGTAGTATCGATTGAGTTTCAGGATGCGATACCACCCGATCTCCTCAAACCGTTGATGAAGATGGAATGCGCGGAAGTCATTGGTCCTCACATAGACTCCTAGGTCTACATTACGGTGCTCAAAGAATTCCCAACGATCTCGCTCAACCACAAAGAGGAATAGAATGGGGTTGAACTGCTCAGCGACATCTTGTTCCTCTTGTATAAGAGCACGTCGGGTACGTACACGGCGTCCAGACATCGTTGTAAGATGATTCCTAAGGATTTGGAAGGGAAAACCTAGTTAAATGGCTGCATGCAAAACTCACAGAGAAGAAAATCACAAAAACTAGGTTACAGAGAGAGAAAACATACCTTGCATATAAATGCGGTGTTGATCGATCGTGGAATAGCACGAGGAAGGTAGGGAATGGGTAGCAAAAGACTCCTTGACCTTTTTCACAACTTTTTGACAAGAGTAAATAGGGTTTTGTGTGAATAAGCCAAGACCCGAGCCTATTTATCGCCGATTTAGTACCACCAGAAACAGCCCACCGGAAACACTGAGCATGCTTTCGGTGTCTGTGTAAGATGATTCCTAAGGATTTGGAAGGGAAAACCTAGTTAAATGGCTGTATGCAAAACTCACAGAGAAGAAAATCACAAAAACTAGGTTACAGAGAGAGAAAACATACCTTGCATATGAATGCGGTGTCGATCGATCGTGGAATAGCACGAGGAAGGTAGGGAATGGGTAGCAAAAGACCCCTTGACCATTTTCACAACTTTTTGACAAGAGTAAATAAGGTTTTGTGTGAATAAGCCAAGACCTGAGCCTATTTATCGCCGATTTAGTACCACCGGGAACACTGAGCATGCTTTCGGTGTGTTTTTCAGGTGAAGAGAAAAATGAGATTTTGGCCTCTGTTTTGCTAACCAAAAATACCACTAATATTTTCGGTGGGTTAAACCATATTTCCGGTGGTTTGACTCCCTGTTTCCGGTGGACTCTTTTGAAAAATAAATCATGTTACTTTTCAAATCTAAATTTTATTTGGTTCCTTTAATGGTGTGCCTCTTTAGGATATATGCGTGATCGGATCCTAATATGTGCGGACCCCACTTTTGCATGCCCTAACTCTAATCTTGACTGTCGTATACGTGTGGGACCCACTATGCATGTATGTGCTCCAATTACATGCAACCTTGTTTATGCATGTACACTAATCCAATTCCTTCATAGGAATCATGTCACGTCGGAACACCTAATCCCGATCCCTATCCCGATCCCAATCACGCACGTCGCCTCCCGCTTCCCCTATAAGGAATCAGGGTAGACCCCGCAATGAGCCTTCAGCTCCGCCTGTACTTACCACCCAGGTTTTGGCATCCATCATAAATAACATCATGCGGGAAGTGGAAGAAAGGCAAAACCATTTTATGGCCGGGACTGATAGTAGGATCCAAGTGACAATGGAAGCCCATAATGCACTGCCTGCACCTCCTACTCCACTGGCACCCGTTCCAATACCCGTTGGATCGGCTACCCTTCAAACATCTGGTGAAGCACAAGTGCATGGGCATGTGCATGACCGATGTCGGAACAAGCTTAAGCCCATGTAGAGGGCTGGACAGACTTAACAAAAATGATGGAGAAGTTTTAACAGCTTAGGCCCCCATGCTTCTCCAAGGTGAGGCAAGACCCGTTGTATCCATCAAGATGGATTGGTGGAATGGAGAAGGTTTTTAGACTGATGGGCTGTACCGATGAGCAAAAAATTTTGTGTGCGGGCTATCAGTTACAGAATGAAACAGATGATTGGTGGAGTGCCTCTGAGCCTATTCTGAGGACTAGTAACCCAAACCGGTGCCGTGGTTGCCATATGCATGTTGCATTCATACATTGATTATGTGCATTAGAGTTAGTTGTAGTTGCGGATTATACTTTGTGACCAAGGTCTAGCTGCTATTATGTACCTCAGAACTACATTTGAAAATGGATACGCTTCGTGGTCGAGGTCTTACCGGTGTTGCGTAGCCCATACTCAATTGCTATTTGCATGCTAGATTAGGTAAATGGTCTCGGGTTACACTTTGTGGCCAAGGTCTCTCTGGTATCGTGTACCAGGGACTGTAATTGGAGATGGATTACACTTTGTGACTGAGGTCTCTCCGGTATCGTGTAATTCATACTAACTGTATCATTATGAAGGCATGTAGTATGTATGTGGTTAGTTATCACTCCCTATGTTACACACCCTTGCTAATAGGGGTTGAGGTGTTGGATAACCCATTGTGGTATGTTTGATGAGCCTTTTCGAAGTACCACTCCTGCGGTATGATGTGATTGTTGCTAGAGGTGGGAACCTATCTGGCGTGGTCGATATGTTATCGGTACCGTGACTGTCAGGAAGGGGTTATCAGGGGTTTACTGGGTGACCCATGGACGCATACAGGGATCGGTAGGCTTCTAATCATAGCTAGGGTTTGCATCGCTGCATAGTCGATGTCGTTTCTGAGACGAGGGATACAGCCTAATGCGCTGTAGTAGCATTTACCAGACTTAGTTTGTATTGTTAGGTGGATAATAAATAAATGAACTGCATCACGACCATCATGGACTATGTGTTTAATTTTCACAATCATATATCATAAATTATTACTGCTATTGTCTTGCTCAAGGATTAAAGTATCGGTATCGATCGTTGTATCGGTCAGTCAAAATTAAGATACGTATCGGAGGGTATCGTATCGTATCGGACATACGCTAAGATACGCACATAAATGGATAGGAAACACTTTTTTATACACTTTTGCATTAAAAAAAAAGTTAAAAAAAGTTATATATAACATGTATTATGCATAAACAGTAAATTGAGAGTATCGCACTAAGAATCCAAGGTTTGTAATTGTCCCATAAATGTAAAATCCTTGTTTCCAACCTTGATTTCCACTTTAGTTAGAGAAAAAAATGGTTGGCAGCAATTTTGGAACAAAAACACCTCAAAAAATTGTGTTTTTCCAAAAAATTACCCATTTTGGACATTTTATGACTGTATCGGTGTGTATCGGTGGATACATATTGATACACACCGATACGTACCGATACATACCGATACGTACCGATACATACCGAAACATACATTTCACTTCAATTTTGAATTTTTCATAGAGTATCGGTACGTATCGGTGAGTATTGGTGCGTATCGGTGGTGTATCGATGCGTATCGGTGCGTATCGTAGGATACGTATCGATACATAAGGGTTTTAAATTTTTCATGTATCGTATCGGTATGTATCGTGCTGATGCCTACCGATACAGATACGTATCGGCCGATAAGGCACGATACGCACCGATACTTAAAACCATGGTCTTGCTTGAATGTGCTTGACCTTACCCCTCATTGAACAAGTTAGAAAGCTCATCCTATGTATACACCCCTTTTTAGATGATGATGCAGGTATCATGGTGCCCATGGCGAGTGACCCAGTATCTTATGAGTTGGAGTATAGTGTGAGTGATTAGTGGATGCCAGGAGCGGAGGAGCACTATCAAAACTGTGCTTGCGATCACTGTGCTTACATCACACCGTGAGATTATACATCACCTTTTGATACTTTTGGATATAGTTGTGGATTGAATATTTTATTGAGATTATATTATATGTCATGGATGAAAGTAACAGAATAACTCGGTTATTGGTATTATATTACCATTAGATGTTTTCCCATTTTAATTGTAATTCCTCTACTATACTTTGATTCCGCTGCTTATGTTGGTTGGTGTTGAGATTATGAAAATATTAAGGTACTGCTATCAAAGATCCTGGTAGGTTTGTAAAACAGGTACATGTCTTACTCACACTGTCGACATTTCTAATGATAAATTGGGTCTACCAGGATTGGGGTGTGATACAATCGATCCAATACCAATACCTCAAACCATGATTTGAGTAAATCTCCAAACAAAACATACCGCACGTGATCCATATTGCATGGCTATACCCGCATTTGTTCATTTTTTTTTTTTTTGGGTTGCAATATAGCAATGCAAAAAGATCCTCCCCACGTAGCCTACAGACCAGGGAGCCATTCGACTCATTCCACGGCTGGGTGAGATGACTCGGGCCACAGAGCATTAGCCTAATTTACCATACTACCCTTTCACCCCAGCTCCCGATAAATAAATGTGGCTTGTCACTACTCACAAGATGGCCTTTGTTGTGAGGACGCCCAATTGCGATAAACCCTAATTTCTTTTCTTTCTAGGGTTCCCTTCGTCACAAGAAGGGACTTTGGCCGGCCTTACGGTATTTTCCTCGTAGCTTCGCTCCCCCGAAGCAAATCCTGCAAACATTTCTCTGGTAATTTTCTGTTCTCTCTCTCTCTCTCTCTCTCTCTCTCTCTCTCTTGTTTCTTATCTGTTCAAGGATTATCTCTTAATGCTACCTCTGGATTGTTGAGCTAGGAACCTTTTCTCTTTTCTATCTCTTCTCTTCCCTGCTGTCTCAGCTTGCTCTCCAATTGTATGTTCTGTATGAGAATAGATTTCTGTTACTTTCTCTGATTGTTTCAGTGTTTGTTAGGGCAAAGCTAGAAATCTTTCCATGATTTTTTCGATGGATTTGATTAGATCTTTAAATCAATTAGATAGTGGGAGATGAATTCGTTTTCTCCCCTTTTTTATGGTTGTTTTTAGTCCTTTAGTATGTGGTAGGTTAATTTTCCTTGAATAAGGGTGGTAGTGTTCGAATTCGGAATCTCTTAGTTGCTTGAAGAAAGTTGAGGGAAAATCGATGGTTCAAGCTGTGGACCGTTTGGGTCGAGACCTACAGGTCTTAGCTCATTTCCAATGCATCTACAACACACTTAAAGTAAATAACTGGCCATGGTTCTCGTCCCATGTACATTGCCGCATTTGCGTCTAACTCTTAAAATGAATCTTGTAAGTCCTGAGCCACTGAGAACAGTGGCAGAAGGGAGAAATGATAGCTATCTATCGGAAGAGAAAACTCAAAAGGCTTTTAGATTCCAACTTCTTAGACATGCTTGTTGATCCAAAACCACAGAAATTAATGATCAAAGAGAGAAGATGCTGAAGGGTGGAAGAAAGATATTTCTAATAAAGAACTTAATTTACAGATGCAGACTAGCAATTAGGAAAGTGGGAAATTTCATCATAATAGCCAAGGGGTGCAAAGCCAGCTTAAAGTTTAGAGACAACTTCTAATCTGCGCCTATGCTTGAAGATATTTGTAAGAATTAAGTTCCCTCGATAATAATATGTGAAAGATGGCCCGAAGAAATGTGTTAAGTTCACATATACTATAAGTTTGTTGTGGACTCAAACACTCAATATCACTTGGTTGTCTACAACTCATGGGTGATATGAAATTCCATCAAACAGAACAATCTGCACATCAGAAAATGGATTTGGGTGCTAGCTATTGAGGGTATTCTTAAGAAAAAAGTCATTAATTTGTTAATACGGGATCAGGATTATAGGAAGCAATCTGACTGGAACTCTGTCAAATGAAGAAAATATAAAACCTTTTATTTGTCTACAACTCATGGGTGATATGAAATTCCATCAAACAGAACAATCTGCAAATCAGAAAATGGATTTGGGTGCTAGCTATTGAGGGTATTCTTAAGAAAAAGTCATTAATATGTTAATACGGGATCAGGAATATAGTAAGCAATCTGACTGGAGCTCTGTCAAATGAAGAAAATATAAAACCTTGTATATAACCTGATGAGACTGTAGTGCAAATAAATGGAGCTACTTCCTATTAGTTCCCAACTTATTGGTTGCTTAGAATAGGATCAAGACTTCGATGTAAGAATATAGTTTCGAAGGCAACTGTATATTAGGTTATTAGTTTTCTGTTCTTTCTTTCGATCAATTGAAATTTGTGAAAGGGAAAGCTTCGGGAACTGCACTTCAAGGAAATGGAAAGGATTGGAGCTGTTAGGATCAGATTATTGAAATGTAAATATGAATGTTGTGCTGAAGCCAACCTTCCTTTTTTTGCATTCCCAAATTGAGGTAAAGACAAAGAGGAGATTATATACGAACTTCTTGAGGGAATGTGCATCTTTGTAATTCCATGGTTGTCATAAGTTTTCACCTCCAACGCTGCCCTTCTGTCGGGACTTGAATGCATCCTTGTGTTTAAAGCATGAGGACATGATTCACTCTAAAACTAATGTTTCTTTGGTGTCATGTGCCCTTAATATGTATTCTTATTTGAGTTTATTCTTTTAATGTAATCGTAAGATAGATTATGTATGCCAATGCCATAATAAAATCATAAATTTAGCTGCATCTTCTTTGCTTGTAGTTAAGTGTCAACTACTTGCTGATTGCTGTTGTGTGTGGCAAGCTCTCTCATGCTCCGTTTGTTGGGTCATTAGACTTATTTTGACGTAGTTCTTTATTTTGTAGTCTTTGATTTGATTCTTATTTCTTAACTGCTGCTTTTTGTTTCTTTTCCCCTTTTCTCCCTTGTGAATGCATTATTCCAGAATTTAGATTTTTAAACACTTAAACTGGCCAGAATTTGTTGGGCAGCGGCCTGGTATCTAAATTTTGAGAAATTCATTTCTTGATTTTTTTTTGCACCTGTTGAGGATCATCGTCCTCTTGATTATCATTCGGAATTCTCTCTTGCCTGTCTCTATTAGTGCTGGTACTACTGTTATCACCCCTGTAGTGCAAATCTTTCACTGAAATTCCTTGGATCCATTTCTCATGGCACGGGTTCAATCGAGTTTCTTACTCTACTACTCCTTTTGGCCTTTCATTTTGTTTCCACCTGTCCATATTTGTATACTTCCTTTTGCAAATGCTTCTGCCTTCCTTGCTTCCTTCACAGTTGTCTTGCAAACCTATCTAGTTAGATATATAAGATGCCAAGGGCGAAGGCAAATGCTGCAGCAACTCGAAGGCCAGTTGAACCTGAAAAGCCAATGGAGGAAGAAAAGCCAGATGAACATGAAGAATGCGTAGACCTTGATGGAGACAATGATGCTGAGGAGACGATGGAAGAGGAGGTTGAGTATGAAGAGGTAGACGAAGAGGAGGAAGTGGAAGAGGTGGAAGAGGAGGAAGTGGAAGAAGAGGAAGAAGAGGAAGAGGAGGAAGAAGAGGAGGAAGAAGAGGAGGAAGAGGAAGAGCCTACAGTTGCTCATGGATCTGATGCACAATCAAGTGGTGACGAGGACATGAAAGCTACCAAGACTACCAAGGCATTGAATGAAGATGAAAGGAAAAAACATGATGAGCTACTTGCCCTTCCTCCTCATGGTTCTGAAGTGTATATTGGTAGCATTCCTCATGATGCATCTGAAGAGGATTTGAGGAGCTTTTGTGAGTCCATTGGAGAAGTCACTGAGGTAAAACCTATGGTTTTTTTTTTTATGATGGTGTGCTGTTAATGTCATCCTGGTTAAACTGATTATATGGATATTTGGCATAACAGGTTAGGGTAATGAAAGGAAAAGATTCAGGGGAGAACAAGGGCTATGCTTTTGTGACATTCAGAACCAAAGAATTGGCTTCCAAGGCCATTGAGGAGCTGAATAACCAGGAATTGAAGGTATTGGATTGCAATTTATGTCTTGTTTTATTGTGCAACTCTTTCTGTGAGTTTCTTGCTGACTTAGTGTTAATATCACCACTTGTTGTATTCTCTCTCTCTCACGTGTGAGTCTCTCCCATTTCCCCCTTCCTTTTTGGGTATTGATTCTTTGAGAGTTCTCAAGTTGAAATGGGATAAGTTGTGGATGCCTGCCAGTATTACATGATTAAAGCTTCAATAAAGGGTGTCTGTCTGATTCCAATATCATGGAATCATTCTGTCCTTTTTTCCCAATCTTAAATTAATGTCCTCTGAGCAGAAAAGAGTGTCATCATTTCTGGTGTGAACAACAATCAAATGAGGAAAAATTGGCTCTGCTTATGTTTATATACTTGTTCTTTTTGGTATCTCTGTCCGTGGAAAATTTTTTATTGGAGGACTAAGGTTTTATGGTTCCATGGCTTGCTTTCTGAATATCACTTCACAGTAAATTTTCTTCTATTTGTTTGATTATTGTCTTATTTTTTATTTTTACGTGAGCAAGAAAGTAGTATACATCAGTTTAGGTTTAAGCTTCTATTATATCACTGGGGTCGGCAAAGTTCTTGATGTCCCTATCCTGTGGCTCTTTTATTGATGGCTAGCATCTCAAGTAAGTATTGTATTAGTTCTCAATTTTTCCTATTCTGTCTTTCAACTTTCAGGGAAGAAAGATAAAGTGTTCAACGTCTCAAGCAAAGCATCGCTTATTCATTGGTAATGTTCCTAAAAGCTGGACGGAGGAAGATCTTAAGAATGTTGTGACAGAGATCGGTCCTGGAGTTAATTCTGTGGAGCTTCTGAAGGTTAGTGATGTTTTTGTTTTCTACACATTAATTTTATGCCTTTTCCACTTCACTTTCTTATACAATTTGGTTATTATTTGGGGGTGGGGTTGGCAACTTCTTGTACAATCTTTATTTAGAACTGAATGTTTATTATTACCAGTGGTTTTGGTGAGGATGTATTGAATTTAACACTTGTATTTTATTTGTTTGTAATTGCAGGATCCACAGAATTCTAACCGTAACCGTGGCTTTGCTTTCATTGAATATTATAACCATGCTTGTGCTGAATATTCAAGGCAGAAGATGTCAACCCCAAAATTTAAGCTAGACAATAATGCTCCAACTGTGAGTTGGGCTGACCCTAAGACTGCTGACTCTGCTTCTTCTTCACAGGTACATACTATGGTTTGACCTTTTGTTTGTGGCTTGTTCATCGCATTGGAACAATCAAATGTTTGAGTTTACTATACGTAGCCTACCATAGATCTTTAAAGTGTCGTAAGTTCATAGATTATGGTAGGTTTTGGTTATCTCTTCTAATCAGATTATAATATGGAGTAAAGATCGGCTTGGATGTCTTTGGTTGTACGGTCTGCCTCCATGTGTAGGCAATTGTCTTCAAGATACTGTAGCCAAATTCCTTGGTTCTTACTTTCTCTGACTTGGGTTTGTTCCTTGATTAATTGAGTAGTCCATAGTCCATTTTTCATCTCTTCAAGTTGGCTGAGTCTATCATTTTTGTTCATATAGGTCAAGGCAGTATATGTGAAGAATTTACCCAAGAACATAACACAGGATGAGCTAAGGGAACTATTTGAACATCATGGTGAGATTACGAAGATAGTGTTGCCACCTGCAAAGTCTGGCCAGGAAAAGAGCAGATTTGGTTTTGTTCATTTTGCGGAGAGGTCAAGTGCCATGAAGGCTCTAAAGAACACAGAGAAATATGAAATAGATGGTGATGCCCTTCTTCCTATTTTCCCTGCCTAACCCCTTCTGCCCCCCTCCCCTAAAAATAAAATAAAAAGAAAGAAAGAAAGAAAGAATAGAAATTATGTTGCCTTGAGTGATGGTAGGTTTATTCTCATTAACAGGTCAAGTTCTGGAGTGTTCTCTTGCAAAACCACAAGCAGATCGGAAGTCTGATGGGGGAGTGAATTCACACAAGGCAGCTTTGCTTCCGACCTATCCACCTCATGTTGGTTATGGTATGGTTGGGGGTCCCTATGGTGCTCTAGGAGGAGCAGGTTATGGTGCTGCAGGATTTGCACAGGTGAGATGCCTTCTTACCCAAGAAAACCAATGTTTCTGGACCTCCAATTGGAAATTCTCTGTTGGTAGGTTATTTATAATGTTGCTGCTGTTGAACAAAAGCTGCAGGATGATCGAGCTACTTTTGTAGTACACTTGCGGTTATTCTGATGTGGATCTGTTTTTGTTGCAGCCTCTGATCTATGGTAGGGGACCTACTCCAGCTGGCATGGCTATGATGCCAATGCTTTTGCCTGATGGGCGTATTGGATATGTCCTGTAAGCACAAATTTTAATTCTTCTGATTCATGTCCTTTATTGCCCCCATGGATAAAGGGTTCTTGGATAGTTTTTGCAGTCTGACCATTGAGACAATGGCGGGTGCAGAAAGCTAGAACAAGTTGTATGACTTGGGAGAATGTGATACTGGGAATTTTTTTCCATGGTGTACATTCTTTTCCCTCCAGCACTTCAAATCTATGAGTCATATTTGAACATATGCTGATAAATTGCGCATTTAGTAGGATGCAAACAGTTAATTGGTCGTGGGTCTGAGAACCATGGATTCTTAGTTTGAAATATAGATAGGGTTCAAACTATGGTTTGTGGGATCTGGTGTGCTTCTTTGTGCCCTAATTTTCTTGCCACTCTGGAAATTATACATTTCCATCATATGTATGAAGTTTTGTTCCAAAATCTGTGCTCAGGAAATATGGATTAATTTATTATGTTCACTTTTTGCAGGCAACAGCCTGGAGCACAGCCACAAACCCCTCCTGCTCAGCAGAGAAGTGGTGGCAGGAGTGGTGGAAGCTCAAGTGGGGGGAAGCAGAGCAGTGGTGATGGTGGCCGTGGGCGTAGATATCGACCATATTGATAGGGTCAAATGTGATGCTCTGTATTAAGCTCATACTTCACAACGGTGGTGGAGGGCTTTGTTCAAAAGAGAGAATTGCAGCAACAGCTTTTGTGTTGGCAGGGGCTGGGAAGAATTGTGTAATTATCGGTTTCAAGTGCCGAAAATGGTGTTAGGGCCATTGATTTAACGATTCATGTGGTTATGTTAAAATTGGAGCCAATGACTCAGATGGAATGATGGGGCCTCCAAGGATTACTGGATGAGGATCCTTCAACCATAAGATTTGAATCTGCCATTGGCGCCTATTAGACCCAATTTTATGAGCTAGATTTTATATTTTTGACCAAATTTTTATGGTGGACTATGGATGATGCTCAAACCTACTTGTGAGTGAACATCATGGCCTGTTAAACATGTCAAACGCTTTGACATGTCCAGCTAGCATTCCCATGTTTAAACACAGCCCCCGTTTTTAAGGGGTAGGAGTGTTTATTAACAGTACCAAAGCAGGTATTGTGTCTCGGCTTGAGGAACACTACATGGAGAGCGATCTCTCATTTTTTTTTTGTAGGAATTCTGAGACTATTTTTGAACTGGTTAGGAAATTCACTCTCTTGGTTATCATGATGTAATGACAGATTATTTTCCTTAATAAGTTTGGAGGGATGTAATTATTGATGGGTTAAGTTGGCCAATCAACAAAACTATTTGGCTGGTCGCAACTTTGGGAAACCTGCAGACTGAAGGCGAGTAGGAGACTCTGGAATTACGGAAGCAGAGAAAAAAAAAGAACTATATCTACAAATAGCAGAAGTAAAGCGCCCACTGCCATCACATAATACCAGAATAAGCAGAGCATAATATATTGATGAGGCGATGGAGAGTGCTTGAATTCAGCAAAAAAAGAAATGATGTTACGATCCCGATGTACTTACCCTCTCCAGGAATAATGATATATTGAGAGAATATGGCTGGCTATATTTCGGCATCCATACGAAGAGGAAAGCAGATATGGATCCAAGAATCAATAGAATGGTCATGACCAACCCGAATTATAAGGCATTTTAGGAGGAAGTGATGAACTTGGAACTCTGATTTCCAGCCACATGAAGCATTTGCTGGGCAGCTAGTGTGAAGAAAATTAGAGTTGGGAAAATATCTTGATTTCATAAGAGAATTAAGACGCCCCCAAAGAGATTCCTCCGGAAACAGAAGCTCCCAAGCTTTTTTACACTAGTCTTTATTCAACGGAATGGAGAGCTTTAAATTAAGAACCATCTGATTTCTTGGCGTAGACAAATGGTCTTCCAGCTTATAGTTGGAGTGAACTAATGATCTCCACTTTGCCTAAAGAATTGCCGACTTAAAAGAGTTCAATTCATGGAGAACAGATTAAGTAAGAAACAAGACACAATATTGAGGAATGGTAGCAAGAGAGGAATGAATTAGAGTAAGTTTGCAAGCAATACTTAAAATATTAGATTTCCCTACACCAAGTTTTTAGTTAACTTTGACAAGAAGTTGCTGATATTGAACTTTAGATATTCAACCAGAACTAAAAGAATAACCAAATAGAAGCCTTGAGATACATTGCATGAAGGCCAAATCGAGAATGCACTCGGCACTTGAAAGAGTGAGTCAACATTAGAACTGTAGTATATTCTGGACTTCAAAAAATTAGCAGTTTGACCCAAAAAAGAAAACTGATGCAAGAGCTCTAAGATTAGAAATACTTGTTTTCCCCAAAAGAATGATGTCATCAACGAAAGATAGATGGGAGATACTTTCACTATCCCTTGCAAGCTTGATTCTATGAATAAATCCTTGAGACTCTACTAAAGTTGAATGTCTGATAGGACTTCTGCATATAGGGCAAAGATATATGAAGACAAAAGATCTCCTTAATGTATTCACCCCTAGGGAGAAAAAAATAAAATAAAAAATTAAGGGAATGGAGAACCATTAATAAGAACTGAGAAATCAGGGGTGAAAATACAGAACATACCCAATTCAACCCAAGCTGGAGCAAAGCTGAAATGAAGAGAGTACCATGAATAAAGCCCCACTCAAGCTTATCATAGGCTTTAGAGAAGTTTAGCTTAATTGCCATCCAACCTTTTTTTTTTTTTTTTTTTCGATAAGTGGTATATTTGTATTGAAAAAGGGAAAAACATAGAGTACATAAAAGAGGCAATTCCCTTAACCTTCTCAGGATAGACCTAGAAAAAAGTTATGGAATTCCTAATACAAGCTGGACATGCCATGCTAACAAAAACAAAAATAAAATAAGCATAGAGAAATAACTTTAGATTTTGTAATACACCATGTGGGTTGCATCCTCTTCCACAATGATCTTCAGATCATTAGGAAACTATGTAGGAATAATCAGAACTTCTTCACCAAGAAAAGCCATGCATTATGCTGGCCTATTTAATTCCCTCCAACCAACCATTGTTGCCTCTACATTTGTGCTTCATAGCATGAATGATTTCATGCACAACCAAAATATTATCTTGAATATGCCTCTTGTTAATAAATCCATTTTAGTTGAAAGACAATCAATTTATGAAGTAAAGAATGTAAATAGTCGACAACATTGTGAGAAACAATCTTGTAAGTGAAATTACAAAGGCTAATAGGTCTAAAATCACCAATAAAAAAGGTAAACTCAACCTTAGGTATGAGACATGAAAATTTGATTCAATCTTCGACTAAAAGTACTTTCATTCAATCTTCGACTAAAAGTACTAGATGCAAACCATAGAAGGTCCCTGTACCTATTTAAAAAAAGCACCATTGAAACCGTCCGGTCCCGGAGACTTGTTGGGCCACATGTGGAAACTAGTAGCTTTGATATCAGAGTTTGAGTCAAGAGCCAATAGTAAGATCATTATCAACTTGAGTTACTCGATCATTTACTGGAACGAATTGTCATCCCAATGAGGAATGGAAGCTTGGAAAACAGTTTGAGAATGATGAAGAATGATATCGGCAATATTACTTCGAGATGTGGCAGTAACGTCGTTGCTAGTGAGGATTCTGATATGAAGCAGAGTATTAGCCTCAAAACCTAGACTTTGCTCCCACTCTAATTCTTGTTAATTGAAGATCTGAGAAGAGGCAATCAAGAAACTTTCATGATAATACCAATAATTGTCACGCTCAATCAGGAAGTTAATCGAATCGGGTTTTGACCCAGTGGGACAGGTATAGATTTATTAGGATTAAGAACCCTAACTGGTCAGATCTTTATAAATAAGAGGTTTGACCACAATAACGCAAGCTTTTGACCTAATCTTAAGAGTTCTCTCACCTTATTCTCTTTGTCTCTCCTAATTGAGAAACCTAATGAGAACATTGAAAACCATCGATCATCATGATTAGTGCAAAGATGACATATACAACAACCATATCCATTCTGCTTTTAACACAGGAATTAGAAGTTGGAACTCAAGTCTCTTCCTTATGGAGTTGTGACGGAGTTGCAACTTTCAACTACAGTTCTGTTCCAATGACTTTTTTTTTTTAAGGCGTAGCCTAGAGCAGAAAATTTATCACAGAATGCAAAAGAAGAAGAGCCAAATAATTTACGGACCAAAACAATATCGACAAGACTTTGATTTATTGGTGATAACACTTTCGTGTGGCTTATAATAAGTATTTCAGTGTGGTAGTGTAGGGAACTCTATCTTTTAGGCTATGTAAGCTTCAAAATTCTTGTGTAGTACAATGTTCGCAATAAAATTGTAGCAGTTTTGGTGGGACATGAATTTAGGACATAGTCTGGCCCTACTACATCTTTTTTGTTTGTCCAAAATGTATCTTCTGTAACAAAAAGTCGTGAGAGGAGACATGGAATGAGCCAACGAAATTGGCTGTTGAAGATACATAACTCTGGCACAAGATGGCTATATATATATATATATATATATATTTATACAGGGGTTTTCTGGTCGGACACTCCATATGGTATCATTTGAGGGGTTTCTTTTGCATCGTAGGATCTGAAATATATAAATAAAATGTATTAATTTGGAATAAAATACTATACAATAATATGAAAGACAATTACGTAGACCTTATTTGTATATACATATATGGATCTAAGATTGAGGAAATCGAAACATCTGAATCCTCTTTTCTTCTCAAAAGCCCATTTCCTCCCTGATCGTTCACACAAGGTTTTCTTCCCTCGCTTCGGCAGTTCTCGGCGTTGGTCGGCGAATCATCCCCTTCCTTGAGACTTGAAGTATTGGCACTGAGCAGGGAGAGAGAGAGAAGGAAAGGAATTGAATAATATTTTTGCCATCACCATTGCTGTCCACGAGCCACCAATGGTCGCTGCTTGTAGGTATTCTCTGCCTTTTATCATCTAGGGTTTACGATTTTTGGTTTTCCCTTCTGTTTTCTTTCCCGCTAGTTATCGATTTTCTTTTCTACTTTATATCTGTAGTGGTGAGAAAGGGTGAGCTGAACAAGATGGCCGTCGGAGCTCTAACTTATTGTCTTTTTTCATGTGAACGGAGCTTCGATCTGCTCTTGCTTTTTCGTCAGTCCCTGGCGGACAAACGGTAAATTCCCAGAGATACAAATCTGTTCTTAGTTTCTTCTATGCTTGTGCTCTTTTCAGTTTATTTGCTTAACTGTTGTATGAATTTTTGGCTTTATTGGTTCTCAGTGATGGGTTTAGGGTTTTGATTCATGAGTTGCCAGTTCATACACTTTAGTTTTACCTCAGATTTTAAGCTTCGAATCTTTGAGATCGTCATATGCTTTTGCCTTTAATTTTTTAGTATTCTTGATTTTTCCGGATTAAAACTGAAAATTATTGAGTTTCGATTTATAATAAAAGAGAGTTTCTGAGTTCTGTAGTCCATGTTTGAGAACTCCCAACCCTTTTAAACAGATATTCTACTTGAAACTAGTTAGTAACCATGCTAATGAAAGGCCAGTTCTCAACAAGACAACTAAGAACTATTCTAACAGTTGGATCACTTGATATCATTATCAGTTGGTTACAGCATGTAAAGCGGCAACTGAAAACAACAGTAACACCTAACAGCATGATGTTTCAAATCATAGCAACCATGCTTTGGAATGAAACCTAACCCTTGGAGACACAAACAATACCAGTATCTTGTCCATCGCAAGACACAAAAACATAGGCAGAATACCAGAAAAATAAAGTAGCAACAAGTAAGTTACTCTGATGGGATTGGTATCTCAATCGGAGGTAGGCCTTTTAGAGTTGAATAACCCTTCAAAACCTCAGCCCAAAACTAGCTACTCACAAATTACTACCAATCCAGCCATTAGATCGGTTTCAAACTACCATCGTAAGGAAAGTTCCACAAAGGATATTGAATAACTGGAATATAGACTGAATCTGATGACTCGATTTGGAGGATCAAGAGCTTGAAAGCTACTGTAACAAAATACCAGAACAGAGGAGCCCAGAATTTGTGCGTGAACTCGAAACCTGGCAAAGACCCTTGGTTCTATCACCTTCCTGTGCAACCTACACTCTCTCGTACAGTTGGGACTGCAACCCTAAGGTATGAAGAACAGCCCCTTAATTTTTTTTGGTATTTTTTTTGGGTAGATTTTTCTTGTATTGAAGAGGAATATGTCATGTAAATGAAGCTTTTACTGTAGACTTGATGTTCGATTTGATTCCTTGGTTTTATTCCAGAATTTTTCTTTTTGTGTTTTAATGCTTTTTTGAATTTCTCTAGTGGTAGTCTTTGATATTTGTGATTGTAGACTAATTTCTCTTATATTTTGTTATAAATGAGGAATGCTGTTCAATCCTTTGAGTTCAGGAGTTTTTTCCCCCCTCTTCATTTTATGATTCAGAATACTGAAAACATAATTTCATATGGAGGCTTGCCTTTTATTAGTTATGGGAACTAAAAATACAACTTTGCACTACTTGATCTGATGTAGGTAAGATATTTTACACCGGTTTGGGTTCCAAATAGACATTAGGAGTTCCTCTGCAGGTTACCTTTTTCTGCTATTGTCGTGTTCATTGAATGCATCCTTATATTGAACTGTGCCAATGAAGCATTTACATATAAGCAAGATTTTTTCATTTCTAACCCCTACCATAAAGAACCCAAACCTATAGATCACCATTTAATGTGAAGCAGCTGATGTTTGTCTATGCATTTGTTTGCTCAAAATTACTTGCAATGGAATGACCTAATTTGTTTCTTTCTATCAAGTAGCTGATGTTTGAGGACCCATATTTTTTTTTCTATTAAGTACATTCAAATAATGAGGATCCTTATGTTTGTGCTATTAAAAACATTCAGTTTCATTAGATCTTTATTTTTATGCTTGACAATACATCCGGGATTCTAAGCATTTTTATTGATTTTTAGCCTCTAATGTACTAACAATCTTTTTTGTATGTAAAGAGTTTTTAGCTCAAAATGGTAGAGCAACTGGGTTAATGCCCAGGTTATGGTGGTTCGAATCCACCAAGACTTTGAAAGTGAATGAATGCGTTCTACCTTACTACTGTCATGTGCTTCTGCTGGTTTTTCCAAGAGTTGAGCCTTTTTTTTTTTTGGTTCTGGTGATGAAATTGCTTCTGCTGTCATGTGCTTCTGCATTTTCAAGGTTTTTCAGTCTTTAGTGAAGAAGCTCTTATTTAGGTTGTCAGCTTCTTGGAGATGGTTCAAAAACCTTGATCTAAGATTGGTTTGACATTTCTTGCATTCTGTTTATGGCAGTCTTGGTTTACTCTGCCCTAAACTGAAGGGTGCATCTAAGGTGAATACAGTTTCAGTGATTTTTGTTCTGTCTGAATCAGAGTTTTATTGGCCTAGAGGATAAACTGTTCAATTTGAACCTGTTATTTCAGTGCCAAAAACTCAGATTTCTTCCAAATTTCCAGTTTATGGTAGTTCTGAAACTGGTTCTGGCAATTTACCTGTATGTATTCATTTGAGATTAAGTGAGGCTCTGAAGAAGGATTTTGTTCTGGTAGTTCTGTGGTTACATTTCACATCTAATGATGATCTAGAGTATAGTATAGTTGAGATGAAAATGAATTGAGAAGTCTAATTTATTTATTTATTTATTTTTTTGGTTTATAAGCTGTTGTGATCTTAAATAAATATTTTATTAAGGCAATATTGGATGTCCTGTGATGTCCTACCATTTTATTGCCTTCTTGTGATCTTAAATAATTTTTTTTCTATAGCACTTGTTCTCAGAAATAGTTATTTGAAAGGTGGTTTTTTTCTGAGCAGGAAGTGGTTTCTGGATTTAGACAGAACTAGGCTTCTGTTGTGTCAAACAGTTTCAGTAGGAAGATCATTTTTCTTTGCATGACCTCTTTTGATTGGCTTCGGGGCTGTGTATGGTTACAGAACTGGCTCTGATCTTTAGGGCTTGTTATTCTTCATTGGTAGTAAAATCTCTTCTTAATTTGTGATCGTGGCTTCATTTGTTTCCAGGAAAAAAACCGTTCCCTATTTTTGTGGCTTTTACCTAGAAACAAGTGAAATAAAAGATGAAGTGGAGTTCCTAAAGTTGAAATTTGCTGCTTTAACACATTGACTGTTAGTATTGCATAAACTCTTTTCTAAGATGGAATGAGTAAGACATTCATAGATCTTAGAAGGAAGCCAGACCATGACCTTAGGATTTTTAGCACGACAAATCTGCTTCTAATCTATTACAGTAATACAAACCTAGCAAACACAAGGGAATGCAATTTTTGGCAATCTAAAGTGGGCTGATTGATGTATGCTTTCTTCATTTTCTGCATTTAATAAAACAATTGAAACAAACCATCTAGCCTGCATCCATTTGACACACACACTTCTCATAAGTTGTTTTTACTACAACTCTGGCTTGCTTTTTTGAACTCAAGATTTGAACATGGAAGAGAGTGAAGAGGGGTGAGGGAATACAAGGTTTTGATATGATGACACTAAATTGATGATCAGAAATGGATTACCATTACCAGTAGCTAGACCCAGTTGCCAACCCAGACAAGAAATAAAGACTTGAATTTGGAAAGAAAACAGAGAAGAGCCTAACAGCTCTTAAGTTTTCCTCTGTTCTGTTTCTAATTTCATAAGCACCAACCCAGACAAGAAATAAAGATTTGAATTTGGAAAGAAAACAGAGAAGAGCCCAACAGGTCTAGGTTTTCCTCTGTTCTGTTTCTATTTTCTCTGAGTAACAGGTATTTAAAAACTGCAAATAAATTAGTTTGCATTTCTAACATAGAAAGAGCTTGGGTCTGAGTAGAGCTGTCAAGGTAAACAAAACCTTGCCCAAGTTGTTACCAACCCCAACCCAATCTAAAGGTGCAATACAATCTCCCAACTCAAGATCTACCTAACCAATAAAAAGCCTAAGAGCCAAAACTGTTCTTGGACATTGGTGGGTTGTTTTGATGACTGATTTACTTCTTCTGACTCACAGGTCATTGACGCTGCATGCAAGATTACTCTGCAGTTCACCACACAGTTGTTCCTCACCCAAGTAACAGGGTATTAAACTCAGATTCTCTATGGTGCCTCAACTGGGAATGGGTGTTTTTTTAAGTGATTCTTTGGGTAACCATTCATTGGCATGGCAGTGGGTATAATCCAACTCTATTTTGTAATTTGATCCAAGAATTTCAGGGTATCCAAAAGGAGCTAGATAATCCAGAATGAGATAATTCTAGGATATTGCACAGCCTGCTCCAGAAACACATTTTTCTTCACTTTGAGAAGCAACGTAAAAAAAATTGAAAGATATTAACAAGTTGAAGGATCACTTTCATGTTCTCACCTTTGATTAACATTATTAAAAACCAGAAGGACAATCACTTTTTTAGTTAAACAATAATGCACTGATTTCAAGTGAAGATGCTACTGGGTGTAAGTTTCATGCCATAGATTCCCCTCATTACAATTTTCACTGGAATCTTCTTCCAATCACACAACCATACTCTGAAAAAAGGTTCACTCAGAAGCCAGAACTTATATCCATATCATTTTAGGCACATAAAATGCACGCTGATTGAAGAATAGACAGAAAGCAAAGAGATCATCAATATTTCATTATATCAGCAAACAGATAATCCATTCATCATATGATAATTTAACTATCCAAGAAAGCTGAAAACCACTACGATACCATGCCTGTTAGAGTAAGACCATGTTTGATACAGAGTCCACTCTTCTATGATCACTTCTGTTTTCATCATTTAACGTAAACAATCCCTTTTTTAAAAAATGCCTAACTTCGAAGAAGTTACCATTCCTTTTGATGTGCTTGAAGTCAGTGCTTAACAGTAAAGGTCTTTAAGACTTAAAGAAAGCATTGGCCTATATAGGAAGATTACTATAGATTTAGAGCTTACAATAAAGGTCTTCGGGACTCGCAGCGGAGCAAGAACCCAGTTTAACTTCCCCAATTAATAAATCTCTCTCGTTTGTGCATCGGTCAAAGTCTCACGAGCTCAAGAAATATGACTTCATCGGCAACAGTTGGCACACACACACCCACGACACCAGGAGGGGCATATATGGTTCTAAATTGCATGTCTCTGGATTATT
>NC_056561.1:37260549-37266203 GCF_013358625.1 Macadamia integrifolia | reverse complement strand
ATAACATTTTCCATGGGTAAATTTTGCTACCAAGTTGGATTCAACTTTGAGATGAATTTGATTTGATTCTCTTACAAAATAGCGACACAAGTATCCCTTTGGATTTGTTTGGATCCTCGAATCAAAAACTAATTGACTCTGCTGTATATGGTAATTTCTCAGGCTTCTTTGCTGGTGCCACCACAGCTTTAATTGTGGCCCTTATTTTGATTATACGTGCAAGACGTATCCTGAACATGCCAGGGAGTACTCAGTACATGGAAACAATGTTTCCCCTCTACAGGTGACCTATGGATTCACATTCAGCTCCTCAATCTTCCAGCAATATAATAGTATTAGGGTCTACCTATTAGGGGGGGGGGGAATTCTCTTTATTCCACCACCTTATTTATCTCATGATAACAATGCTAATCCTCCAAAGAATGCTATCTAAGAGTAGCTTATAAAAATGCCATTCTCATAAGAAAAAGCAAGGGAAAGACAGATTTTGATACACGTAACCACTTAAGTGGAGTCACATTCCACCCATAACTTGGTAATACCAATCTCCTGAGCCACCTTCGTCCCTTCAAAAAATGCAGAGAATTCAGCTATAAAATTAGAAGTCATCAAAATGTTCCAGATGATAGTAAAAAGATGTTTGAAAAACTCCTCCAGCCCTTGCATGACTCAGATTTCCCAATTCGCACCTTCCATATTAAGCTTGATCCAGATGATAGCCAAAAGATGTTAGAAAATTCCTCTCTGCCCATAGCTGGAAAGGAATAATAATCAATGTAGCCATCCAAATGTCTTTCAAAGAAGAGGTCTCCGCTTTTCTTTTCCACCAAGAAAAAAGTTCTTGAATCAAACGGGAAACCAATCCATCTCAAATCAAATATTTGCACGAAAAACTTCCAAACGGAAACCACCAAAGGACACTCAAAAAAGATGGTTCATACTTTCAGATGATTTGCAGCAGAGGGAGCACCTTGAGACCAGAGGAACTTTCCGCTGAATAATATTATCACTAGGAAGGGAGTACTGCATGATCCTTCAACTGTAAACTGATTGACGAGGTGTGAGTAATTTATTCCAAAAAATTGAAAACCAAGGAACCTGAGGGAACTTCACCCAAATATCATCCCAAGTTGATTGAGCAGAGAAAATACCCGACTGAGAAAGAGAACATACCCAACAATTCTCTGAGTTTGGAGAAAGCAACACCTCAGACACCTTTGCACACCCCCCCTTTTACCTCCTCAGGCAGCACCACAGGGCAGCTCCAAGTCCCATTGACAATAAAATCCTCCACACTGGCTAAAAAAGGGTTCTAGGATCTACTAGGAGATAACATCAGCAATGAAAAAATCTCCAAGTCACCTTCCTTCCAAAACCGAATCTTCAACCCATCACCAATGAGTCAATGACCCATCTCGCATTCCTACTCATAACTGGTGACGCTTTTTTGTTTCCTAGTAAGAATGAAGAGTAACCCACTACATTTCTAAGATCACCATTAGACAGATCATAGAAAGAAAAAAAAAAAATCATGTGCTGAGGATCAATAAATCATGTGTTGATTGCTGAACAAAGTATTGAAGAGCAACCAAATCCCTCTAAAGTGTTGCATAGAATCAATAAATCATGTGCTGAACAGAGTATAGATATTAAATGACAATCAAAAAATTTCTCATTAGTGACCAGCCCAGCTTGGGCTTCATTGAGCTAACCAAAGCGATCGACCTTCATTGTACCATGTGTATTTATGATGTGATTCTGCCTGTTGAATACAGCCACTAGTCAAAGTTCAGAGACTAATTCAATCAAATACTCTCATTTGTATTCTCATTTGTATCCGCATGCATCCCCATGTACATGGAATTTGATGCGTGGCCATGAAGCCTCTTTCTGCTATAGAGAACAGGCTGCTTTGTAGTAGCTCTAATCGTGTTGTAGATCTTTCATTATGCCCAAAGAAGTTGGAATTGAAAGCAAAGACAGATACAACATGGGTTACAAAATTTCCAAAATGTTCAATTCAATCCACAGAACACTTTTGATGTATCCCTTAAATAAAGCAAGGTATGAAATTAAGGCTTTGTTGAAAATAAATAACCAATGTAATATTTCTTTCACTATTAAATATTAATCCTAATCATATTGACCAAAAGAAAAACTATATCTGGGTTTGGATTTAGGCTCTAATCCAGTATATGACAAAAGTAAATATGCATGGGCCAACAAATAAACTGCAGTTATGTAAATGTACGTTACCAAACAATATGCTTTGGTTGATAAAAGTACAACTGCGTTGCTTGTTGACATGTTCGTTGTCTATTTGTAGTAAGGTGCGACAGCTGAAAGCATCTAAGTGGTAAGCCCACCCCAAGATAAGTGCTCTCCTATTCTGACTTCCCCAGATCCTCCAGTAGCACAGCCGTGACAGCGAGGGGTTCTCTGCCCCTCGTTGTGTATTTGTAGTAGAGGTGCAGCTTGTCTTGTCCATGTGCAGGCAGGTTTCTGGTGCATACAAACCGCAATGTAGCTATCCCCTCCTCCAAATATCACATCAAGGTAGATGACCCTTCCAATAAAACCGAATGTACATGAACAATGTCATTGTGAATGCAGTACCTATCAATGGCAATATATCAACAACCGTGGATGTAAATAATGGGAAGAAAAAAATATGTGCAATTTTCTGTTTAAATCACAAACATAATGCAATGCCTGGCATAATATAAAAACAGATCAAGAAGCTAAAGCATGAGGTCTTAATGGATCTTGCCATGCAAGATGAACCAAAATGAAACAAAACCTTTATGCTAAAGGATTAATCCATACGTGAGGTTTTATTGAAGAACCTGGGCATGAATTGGAGCCCAAGTATATAGACTGGATTGAAACTAAAAATTGGATCTAGTAAGGTTTGTGAAAAAATCTATACCTTTGATTGACTTGAAAGCTACAACTAGGACTAATCTCCATAGGGATTGTGTTTTTGGGAAGGGCACTTGGCACTAGCCACTTGAGTAGCCAATTGAAGGAAGGTAAGCTCACGAAACAGCTTTGCACTGACTGGTACATCTCGCTTATTTGCCCTTTTCTAAATCAAAATCTTGCAAGGATCTAGCATCCTAAAGCAATAATCACAGAGCACATAACACTCCTTGACATCATTTCTTTTATTGGGGAAGAAGAAGTTACTAATGGGGAGGGGACTGAAGAGGAAAGGGCAAAAAAACCCAAAATTTTACCGAGTTAATGGAGCCTTAGCAAACGGGTAAGTATATTATCTAACAGGTGGGCAGAATGGTCATTTCGCCACCCGTGTTTGGATGCAAGAGTGCACAAAAGGATAGCGTTCTTTTCTCCATAAATTAAATTGGGAAATAACTCTTTTGAGTGGCCTGCCCAGCTTCATTGTACAATCTCCTTCATTTATGCGGTGGTGATTCTGCATGTTGAATAAAAAGTACGTGTTCTGTATTAGTCACTTGAAAAAGTTCAGAGCCTAATTCAATAAAATACTCCCATTTGTATTAGAATGCTTCCCCATGTACATCCATATATAGTTAGAGTACTCTAACCACTACTGTGCACTATCCCTTCATGAATTTTTGGACCTCAAATTTACCACTTGGCAAATTGTGTCGACCTGAAATATCATATGTGAATAAAAGACTTATGGGATATTTCTTGAAACGTGTACCACGTATTTATGTATGTGCAGGCAAATTTCAAAATATAAAGGCCAGGGCTCTCGAAAGGACAAGTACAAGCTTAATGATTGAACATCAGAAACATAGAAGTGTGAATGAACTCAAAAATTAAAGACTAGTTAGATCAAGAGGAATTAGATGCATGGTCATGAAGCCTCTTTCTGCTATTACTAGTAAACAACTTGCTTTGTGGTACCTCTAATTATGTTGTAGATTTTCCATATGCACCAATAAGTCGGAATTGGAAGCAAAGACAGCTGCAACATGGATAAGGAACCTGATGCATACAACATAGGTTACAAAATTTCCAATATATTTCAATCCAAAAAACACTATTCATGTATACCTTAAATAAAGCAGCAAATGAAATTAAGGTTTTGTTGAAATTTAAATACACCCACCCCCTTTTTTTTGGTAAAGTAGAAAACAGATAACCTACATAATATTTCTTTCACTATTAATCCTAATCATATTGGCCAAAAGAAAAACTATATCTGGGTTTGGATTTGGGATTGAATCTCTAGTAGAATGACATAATAAATTGAAGTTATCTATATGTACATTACCAAAAAAATTTATTGATCCAATGCTCTAACTTGAATGGAATTGATGTTGCCTTCTCTGCGATATTAAATACAATTTTTCATTTCAAAAGATAAACCAATGATTTTTCCTACAAAGTCAAGTCTCTACATTGAGAAGGCAGTGCCAACGAATAAATACAAGCTTTGATAGCCTTGACAAATCATTTTCAAATGAATCAAATAAATTCCAAGAGCTCAGGCCACCTTAATAAGAGAAAGTGTACATATACATTGTGATACAACAAAATAGATCTTTAAAGCGATCAATAAAATCAAAATCATCTCAGTTAATTTACTACGATCAAACAAAATTTCAAAGAGAGATAGATCTTGTACTAAAAAAAAAAAAAAAAAAAACCAACATTTCAAATCCAGTTATCTAGGGAGACCTATTCCCAAAAAAAATAGAAAGCATATTGAGCACCAATAAGGTTTTTAAAGAAACAATTTGCCCTAATTTTTTTTGTCTTCTTTCTTTAGAGAACCAATCTATTTCTCGTGACCTAAATGGGTAAGAAAATTAAACTTAATAACAACTAATGAATCTTGATGGATTCGAACCACCATTTCTTGGGAATTCCCCAAGTGCTTTACCTTTTTGAGCAAAAGACTCATGTAAGTGGTAAAATTTATGACTTGTAGCGTCATTTTATTCATTGCATTGTATAAAACCAAATCATGTCTTCTCACATGGTCATCCATGATCTATATCCCAAGTAAGAAATAATAGTAAAACATCCATGATTTACATCCACTGAATGCATTCAAATCTATTATTCAACTTCCATTCTCATAAGTTAAAATCTAATGAAGTGAAAATTATCAACAACTCCAAATGCAACCACGCATGATACATCTCATAAAGAAATTGACAACCCCTTTCATTCACAAATTTCGAAGGGACATACCTTGGAAAAGTTTGATTTGTTTGCATTTCAGTTTTTGAAAAAAGGTCAAGAGTTTTCCATCCTTGATGGAGAAGACTGAGGAGGCCCTGTGCTGATCTTTCAAGGATATGGATTGATTGGTTTCTTATTGTTGTAACCCGGCAGTCACTGAGAGGGGGGGTGAATCAGTGAGTGCAATTCTGATACCTAAAAACCTGTCCGATGTCTGGCCAAGAAAAACCTGATATACCTGTCCCTGTTTACACACAGTCGTATGCGCACTCAGCCTCTCATAGGCACTTCCAAGTATGCACACCCATTCCACATTCCACGCACTTCAATATCAAATGCAAACAACAAGCACCCACAACACAGGGTTTTTACGAGGTTCGGCAATTTGCCTACATCCCCGGAGTAGTGCCTGTAAAGGCTTCGTACCTACTCAATACACTACTTTTGACTGCACCCACAGTCGGGAG
>NC_056561.1:37200146-37260125 GCF_013358625.1 Macadamia integrifolia | reverse complement strand
TAATTCAAAAATAAAATGACCAACCGTTAATCCAATTCAAAAATGAAGTAGTTCCAAATCAAAGCAAATCTGATCCTTATTAGATAGCCACCCAATATTGTTTAATAACCAGAACAAAATAATCCAATCGTATGAACTACAGATCGCCCATCAAGAAAATTGAAACAATAAAAAATGACAGCTAAAGCCCTACCAAACTTCCATTAACAAACCTCAAAGCATGAAGAAACCCTAATTTGATAACCAAAAACTTCAAATAGCTAAGAGATTAAATTGAAATGGTAAATAAGCAGAAATAGAGCATCCAATGAAGCATCAGATAGACTTACCTTATAGAGACACACTAACTAGATGAAAAACAATCGAAGGATTATGTGCATGTTCATAGTCGAGCACACCACGAGTGACGCGTCTTCGATCGTTGGAAAACTGACTCGTCGACGGATTCTTTCTTCTTCTTTTGTTTTTCAGTTTTGAGTTTTGGGTTTTGGGAGGATTCAGTGAGACTAGAGATAACTATGGCGGCTATTATGTAAGGAAACAACCGACGCCGGAAATAATCGATGGCGCAGTTACGGCCGACTATGTACATACCAATTAAAAAGGAAGAGTAGAAGATCTCTGAGAGAGAAAGAGGTTATCAAAGAAAAAAAAAAAAAAAACATGATTGTTGCAGGGAGGGAAAGTGGGTTCCGCAATCAGGAGGTCGGGGATGAAAGCGTAGAAAACAAAATACGGTTTAGGTTATTGGAATTGGGTATGGTATCGAAAGTTGAAACTAAAATACTTAATCCAACGATTCAGAATTAAATATTCCATTTGAAATGATAGGATTACTCCCGACCATGGACTTCCTTATCTGCTCTGCCGACCAGAAAAATTTTTGCCTAAAAAAAAAAGAAAAGAAAAGAAAGGTAGTGTCATTTTTCATGGGGTAAGAATTTGTCCTCCTATTTCTTGGTCTTAGGGGGCATGGCCAGATGGGTAGGGTAAGAATGTATAATTTTGCAACAGAAAATTTGATGCTGATAATTTCACATGCATTGGTTTGTAAGGCATAAAAGGGAAGGTACAGTGTAGGCTCCACTGCATGATACATGCACTAAGAGGGCATAATTGTTTTATGGCTGGTTTGGACATTATACACTTTGCCTTCCGGAGATAGAAATGCCATTTTCCACTGAATTATTTACTTTGCTTTTTTAAAATTTTTGTTGGATGTCTGGGGAAACAAAAGTGTAAAAGCACATTCACATTATTTATGTATGACCGTTTTATGTGGAAGCAAATGAGATCCAGATGGAAAATTAAATTAAACAACAAAGAATAGGAGGAGGTAACCTAAAAAAAGGTATCATTGCCATGTATTGATGCAATCGTTATGTCCTATGCATGTTTTATTTTGAACCACTTTAGTTATAGACTTATAGTTGTCAAGGCACTTCTTAAGCTATGCTTTGGCTGTTATACCCAATGTGTCACTAAGAGGATGGGTTGAATCAGTGACGACACAAAGGGATAGGTTGTTCGGCGGTGTGCCTACATCCACGGTGCAAATGACCATTCGAGCTACAATACAAATCCATCCTCAATATAATACACTATACAGTTATTCTACTGCACCCACAATCAAGAGCACCAACACCCTTACAAGATTCAACAGATAACCCACTGTGTTTGGGGTTACAACCCAACTTTTCTTATCACAAACCCACACAACAATGTTTACAATCAACAATGAATAGTAGGTTTACAATAAAAACTTAGAACATCAAGTCTTACCCACAGCCCCAGAATAGACTTACATTCAATGAGAAATAAAAATCAGAGTTAAATAAACATTGTATACAATCTGATTTCTTCTTCACACAACAACCACCTTCTCAGACAAGGTATATAATCACAATCAACACCCCAATCAGTTTCTCAAACTGATATCAGCATAGTATCATATTTATGGCGGCACCTTCAATTTCAGATCAGTAGTAGTACCTCTCTAAGAACAGTGTAGAACTGTAGCGGCAACATATACACCGTTCCCTCTCTTTAGATTAACAGCAGCAACAGTATGTATATATTCTTGATTGCAGCAATATATGTATCCTGAGACTCAAATTAAAAAACATTTATATCCTTCTAATAATCTGCTTGGATTTGCATAACCGCAGCAATAATCGGCAGCACCTCCTTTCTTTGTTCTTGATTGAAAGGTATAGCTGCAACCATGGTTCTTTTAGATCTCAGGTTGTCAACTTCTCTCTATGAGATATGGATAGCAACTTCTTTCAATCTGATGTAATGTGCACAACATAGTTGTCAAGGCGACCCAAGGTGGTGGAGAGGTGTTGAAAGGTATAGTTGCCTGCCTAGTCGTCCAAGTGTTATTTATTTCTCCCTCTTTTTTAACATTATTTAGTATGTGACATATGCCTTATATCATCAAAATCAATATATAGAAAAAATATTCTTGTTCTCTAATAAGTTTGACTAGTCATGTTCTCTAATAAGTTTGACTAGTCAAATGAATTTATTTTAAATGAGACCTTTTGTATTTGGTAGAGCACAAAATCAGCTTTCCAACAAGTCTAAGATTATTTAAATCTAAATTGTAATGACAAATTATGTTTTGTTCAAACTTATTTTAAAGTGTATAAATCCTGTTAAAATTGCCTGAATGAAAATTTATAGACATCAAAACAAAAGATTATTTCACCATACTTCTGATTTTTAACCATGTTTTACCATGATAAAATTTATGAAATTTTTAGAATTGAGAAAAACCCAAGCATTTAAAAGTTGAAAATCGCCCCGATAACAAAAAATCTAGTTTTTGTTCTTGGACTGGAGTTGACTTTTTATCATTTTATCATTTTATTTTTTAAAATATTTTTACTGGATTCAAACAGGGGGAGTAGTTGTTTATTTATGAATAATATCTTAAGTTAAATGATATTTGACATAAATAAGTGTTGCGCCTTGCAGTAAGGCAACAATCGCCCAGACCCCAAACTAGGCTGCCTGGACGCATAGGCGTCTCGCCTAGTCGACGCCTTGACAACTATGTTGCACTACAGCACCTTCTTCATCACAAAAGAAATCTTCGTTAAGCCATAGCAACAACCATCTTTCACCTTTCCGATTTCCGAATCTCAGATCAAAGTATCAGCATCTGTTCACGATTTGCTAATGCTGCTGCTTCTTCAGATTTGAAAACTCTTGTGGCAGTCTTTGTTAACAGTAGCACAGCACTTTCAACACAATATAATCAAACCTCTGCCATGAATCTCTCGCTCAAAAACTCCCTCTCATTCTCTGCAAATTTTTTTTTTTCAGGTGCAGCTTTCCTCTGTTTTTTTTTTTTTTTTAATCGGCTGCCTCTCACTCTCTCAATGCTTCTCTCTTTTATTCTGCAAATTTCCAAGAGTTTTAATTCTCCCCCTAGAAGCCCTCTTATATAGAAAAAGAATGTTGGCAATAAGGTATTCTTCAATTCACACAACACCAAGAATCCCTACTGAAATCAATTTCTTAACCTTCAAACTTTCCAATTTTCAATCGTGTGTAGCCGACTGAGATTCACTTTCTAAAAACACTTCGGGACACCAAGCAAGGGAACTTTGATTTTGGAATCCTCAACCTTGGCTCTCTGTAATCGTATTAGTACATGACTACCTAGCTTCAAGAGGGTTTGGAGAAAAGAATCCCAGAAAGATCTGGACTTTAATATCGCATGATCAGTAGTCTTCTGGATTTAAGCTTTAAAAAGAAAATGCAACTCCTCTTCTTACCTGTAATAGCAATAGCTTGACTGTAGGATGTAATCTTGGGCTGGACTTTATAAGGACACCATGTTGCTTCTTCAAACTGGACTCTCACATGATACCCCACGCACTAAAGATGACCTGAAAATTTCCTCTTTAGTCTGGGTATCTTGTTGAAACAATTTCCCTGACTTCTATTTTCTGAGGCTGCATTGAGCTATAAGGGATCTTAGTTGTACAAAAATAATATCTCCTGTGAGCTGAACCATATTAGCTGCATACTTTGTAGGAGCCCCATTACAGCTCAAAATTTTAATTGCAGCCCAAGCTGACTTCATTGTACACTAAGCTGACAGCTTGACATCATTGACCCAACTCAATATTTAACTTGCTGACCTTGTATCAACTGAGTCCAACTCCAACTGCTGAACTTGGTGTTGAAGTGAGCTGGACTCCATTTTTTACTAAGGCTGGCCCACCTATGGAACCACCAAACCATCAAGCTGAACCAAGAACCAAGAACCAAGAACCAAGAACCAAGAACCAATACGCTGCACGAAACCAATTTTATGAACATGAACAATTAGTGAGTGACTCAACTAGGCTGAACCGAAAATGACACTCGTGTTTACAATTCCAACACATAAAAGGACTGCTTAACACTAACCAGGGATAACATAGGCAACACCAAGGTGCCAAAGCAGTTCTCCAAGACCTATGCAACCTGCTGCCAAATTGCCTAGATGCCTATGTCCCAAAATGCATCAGAAAAAGAGAGAAAAGGGGAGGGAGGGGGGGGGGTGGAAGAGAAAAAGGAGCTGCAGAAGCTGGCACTGCTGCCAGAGTTGCAGCGGCAGTCACTGCTGCAATTGGCAGAAAAAGAAGACGTAACTACCTGTCCCACTGCAACCGCCAAAGACGTAAGATTTTAATTTTACGTAGAAACCCCCTTAAAATTACTTATAAATGGTCAATGTCTTATATTTTACTTCTAATCGCCCTTTCGTATCTGCATGCTTCATTCTCCTAGGCATCAAGGTGCCTTGCCACTGCCTGGGCTTGCCTTGGGCCCATTACAAGTATGACTGCAGTTAATATGAAATATTAGTTAGTGAACTATTCTGTTTACCGTTCCATAAAGTGCTTTTAGGATGTTAACAGAAGTAACTGGCAATTGAGGTTCATAAGATGGATGGCCATCAATTTCTAGTCCCTGAACTCTCTTTGCTTTTGTTCATCTAAGAATGGACTAATGCGCCCATTTCACTGATTGGTGGAGTGAGGACCCACTGTCCATGATGTGGTTGGTAGCTATAATATGTTTGTCAATGCACTTTTTCCTTTCCCCCTCTTGTAGTGCTACTTTTTTGGATGCTTATTTTGTACTGTGGATTTCTTCAGCAAATCGAGCTGTAGAAATGAATGAAATGTGGCGAGTCCGGCGGAAAGAACTGCAACTGGATGATAGGCTGAAAGAAAGATCAAGAGATAAGGGCACAAGTAGGAGATATCAGGACCACAACAACACCAGTGGAATTAGGACATGCAGGGAAACTGAAAGAGGTGCTGCTGATGTATCTGCATCTAGCAATAGAGGTTTTGGAGATTGCTACTCAACTGAAGAAGGTGGTCTGTGGGATGAAGAGGTTGAAGAATTTCTACACTCAAGGTAATCGGCAAGCTCTTGTAGTCATGTACAGTTGTCTTTCTTGTGGTTTTTTTTTTTTTATTTTTTTATTTTTTTTTTTTGGGGGGGGGGGTTGGTGGGTGGTGGGGGTTGTGGGGGGATACTATATCTGATTTGAAAGTTGCCTGAAATCTTTCACTGATGGCAGGGTGAAGCGCGGCAAAGGTGCTGTAGGGTCAAGGATGGACGAAATGGGCCCGTGTCCTCCATCTTCATCTCTAGATTCAAAGGACAAGGTTTTGGTGAGACATGATGTCAAGGTGAAGGAAGAATGGGAACAACGTGTTCTTGGACCAGAGAAGCCTCCTTCACTGAAGTCTTGCAACTCCTCGGAGGATGAGATTGATAGGGACAGCTCAAAGATGAAGAAGGTCGATATGGTGAGCAGTTCAAAAAGGCGGCGTTCCAAGCACAGAGAAGAGGAGACTGAGTTGAGAAGGAAAAGGAAAAAGAATAAGAAAGAGAAGAAATCTAGACGCCACCACAGGAGTTGAACAAGGCAGGAATATTTCAGGTCCTTGACACTACTGGCCTATGTAATTATCTTTCAATCGTTATTCATGACATTGAACTATCGAAGGAAGAGTTGTGATATTCTATAGGCAACCAATGAAGGGCCTGGAGCATAGTTATCAATTCGGCGAATTATTCGGCCGAACCGAATTTTTCCGAATTTTATCAAAAATCCGGACCGAATCCGAATTAAAAATAAAATTCTTTAAAATTCGCGACTTTTTCCAAAATGAATATAAATCGCGAATAATTCGGACCGAATCCGAATTAAACCGAATTATTCGGTCCATTTAAACATTATTTTAAGAAAAAAAAAAAAAAAAAAAAAAACCCCCAATAAGATTTTTTGACCGCTTTTTTGACCGAATCCTTAAATTAATCGTCCGAATTATTCCGAATAATTCTCCATCCGAATAATTCCCGAATCCGAATTTGCTAACTATGACCTGGAGTACTGTTCAAATTTCTGCCATGTAGCAATTCAGATGGTCCCAAATTTGTGAACAGGTAATATAGGGCAAGTCTAAATGTCAAATCATGGTTCAAAGTTATCCAAAATATAAGAATGCCATAAGATTCATAAGCCTCTAATAGGTAGATACAAAGATTACTGGCATGTTTGTAGATTATTGGAAATCCTGATACACTTGTAACTCATAAAGCATCCTAATTTTCTGTTAGAATTTGACCAGTGAGATGGGTGAGAAATACTTTATGAGATGGACTAACCTTTGTGAACATTATTAACCCCCTAATTTCAATGCACACACCCTACCAAGTATTAAAAAATGACATTGTAGATAGAGTAACAAGCCAAGTAGCTCTCCTGGGGCATCTAGAGTGAAAAATGTCGCTGAGAGTGGATATCAAGCTTTTGGAATAGCATCATATTTAATAACAATCACAACCTTATTCCAACTAAGTGGGGTTGACTATCAAATATGTTCAACAAAGTAAGAGAAATACAAAAAAGAAACTAAAGACGGTAAAAGAATAGGTCAATGCAGGAGATAGAACAGCATCATCAGAATATCCCCTACAATTGGTGGGCCACGCGGGTCTTTGTCATCTAGAAAAGTCTATCTGTGGTTGTACTAGAATCCAACCATACCATTTGCATATCTTTCCTTACCCCTTCTTCAATAGTCATTTTAGGTTTGTCACTCTCTCTTTCTGTAACCATTTATATGAATCTGGTTACTCTTCTTAACTGAGGCATCCAAAGGTCTCCATTGAACATGATCATACCACCCTTAACTGGCCCTCGCAGATCTTATCCTGAATCGGTGTGACTCTCATTTTGTTCTAATACAATCATTTCTTACTCTATCTTTCCTGATCCTACATCTTGAAGTAACCATAATGAAAAATTGAAATTTGTGTCGTTTTTTTATTTGCCTTTTGTCTTGCAAATTTTTTAATAGACACGTGAAATGATAGTATTGTACCTAGGGTTGTACGAATTGAGATCGGATCAGCCAATATTGATTTCAACCGATCCGGCTTGTTCAATATTTGTACAAAAACTAGAGCTTGTGCTTTGGCCAATTCTGGTCAATTTCTCATTGATCCCGAATCTAGATCAAAATCAGCTAGGACTAATCCAGATCCCGGTTGTACCCTTGTTCAATGAAAGGTAAAAAGAGACTATTTTTGTGTGGGTACACACTCATCCAGTTAGTACTCTCCAAGCCAATCTAAGGGGATTTTATTTTTAACCTCAACCTTCCTCAACCACAGCTGGCTTACATTGTTATATACATATTTCCCTTTACCATTTTCATTGTGTACATTAGGTTGTGGTCTACACGAAGACAAAAATTAACAAAAAAATAAATCTTCATCCTGCCGGCTCTGCAGTCTACGAACTCCCCACCTTCTTGTAGCGAAGGCTCTAAAAAGATAAATCCACAATAAAAGCAATCAAAACCCGAATACCCTTAAATATTTTGGCCAACACAATATGTACCACGCAATAGGGTTTTATTTCCATTAACCTAACTCAATCCCTTTCTAGAAAATTTAAATTAACAAAATTCCATTAAGAACACGCTTTATTAGAAATTAAAAATCATGAAATCCAGTACGTAGGACGAAACACCATGCGTCTCGAGATAAGGGAATGGTGCAACCCTAACCGAGAAGATCATATGATCTAGAAATATGATTTATTCCAAAAAAGATATACAGCAATGGGCTTAAACTTTTCACATTCACATTTGTATACAAAAATAACTATTACAGAGTGCCTGATATACCCAAACCCTGATGCCTGATGTACTTAATCCCATTTGCAACTCCCTTACATACATTACTTTATAAACCAACATCTGAAAAAATTCATCTATTTTGCTCCATGCATCAACTAGCAAACCCTCCACCATTCTAGAGCAGAGACTTGGGAAAAAAAAAATTCCACAACGGGATGAGCTACTAAAATCACTCACACGATATAGAACTGTTGGTGGGAACCCAATCGCGTGGTGGAAGGGATTGGGTTGGGAATGGAATCCATTTTTCCGTTGACAGGCCGGCCGTTTATTATGCATCTCTTTACCCTGGAAGGAAAATGAGCTTTGCTCCTTTGGTGAGCTGAATTAGAAGTAGTCCCTTTTCGTCAGCGCAAGATGTGTCAAGTTTGAATTTCATTACCTTCTGCTTCTGATGCCATTGCAATTGTGTGTTCGTCTCTGCCTATTCAAAGAACTACGATCAAAGATATTAAAGAAGCACATATCATCTCTTGCATTCGAAATCATTGTAAAAAAAAATTCACTGTATAAGAACAAAATGATTTACCTTAGAATCATAATTGAAGTTTCTCTTCCATATAATAGTTTTTCCACACTTAAGTGACCATAGGGATCGATCTCAACACTTTTGAGACTATGATTCATGTTCAATTAGAGAAGAGTAATTCACCATTACAGTCTAGGGTTTTATAAACCCTAGTTTTAACCTTCACACACACTCACTCACAAAGAAGCGCTACAAAAAAAATGTTCTTTAGGTGTAGTTTTTTAATGCAACTAAAACCAATTTAACCACCCCTAATACCTTTAGGGGCGTTTTTTAAACCGCCGTACAACTGTTACTAAATGTGCCTCCACTATTGCTTTGGGTCGGTTTTTTATCTTCGCTCGTAAAATGATTTTAGGGGCACTTTAGAAACCTGCCCTAATAATACCATTTAGGGACAGAAAAACATAAGCCCTAATGTGGGTTATTGTGTTTCAGAAAGTGTAATATATTTTTAGGGACGTTTTTTAACTGCCCCTAGAGATGGCAATAGGGGCGTATAACATCCCACCACTAAAAATTATAATTCTTCTGTGGCTCTCATAAAACTATCCCTAAAGAAATCTAATTGGGGCATATATATATATATATATATATATATACACACCAGTACTAAAAAGTATTATTTTATTTGGAGTGATTATAAAATCGCCACTAAAAAATCCTTTTACCTGTTTACAATAGGTTTAATAGCAGGGTTTTAAAAACCGCCTTTTTTTATTTACTATTTTATTTAAAAACATTTTGTCTACAAAGATTTGGGTACTTGTATAATAAAAGAGCACTAAACAAAAAAGCTAAAATGAAAAACAACATCTCCTAGAATATAAAATGTCTACTGACTTCAATACAACAAAGATTAATGAGACAATAGAGAGAACAATTTTTAAGGGCTACCTAGTTGACACTCAAAATAATACCGTTACCAGATGGTTCAACATACACCAATAGATAACATCATATGAATCTTCTAAGTTATTGCCCTTTGTATAGATTTAGACAATGCAGTCCATTATAAACCCCCCATATATTCTCACCTAAAAAAGAAAGAGAGATATGAATAAACAAGAAATTCAAGATGCATTTTTCCTGTCATATCAAATGCAAAACAAAGGCCTTGGACATTCTCTTTTCCTACTAGCACAATGTCTGCCTTTTTCATGTCAAATCCTTAGAAGAGTAGTAATTCACCCCAATATCAGTCTGAACAAGTAAAGCAAATTTATAGTCAACAAGCCATACTACTTGAGAACTACTATACCTTTTTAAACCTGCATTAGTTCTAGTTTTGGGCAAGTTTCTCACTGAAAACAAGATTCAATATCTATAATATGAAGTATGTAATATCAATTCATTCACATAATTAAAAAGAAAAAAAAAATACAAATGAAAATCTAAGTGGGTACTCTCAATCTAAAATTAAACAGAAATTTCTGTTATAGTGTTCTTATCCAATTCTATATCCATGGTTCTGTATCTATGATTGATTGCAAACAATAAAAAAATGACAACATTCACAATACAATGAAAGTTTTTGCTATTACATTTTCATTTGGTGAAACCAATTAATTTTTCAAAATACATCTCATCCTTCTCGTATAATTTTTTACTGTCACTAGCTATTAATATTTGCAAGAAAGTTCAATTATTTGTGGCTGCTATAGAATTTCTTATAATATGGTATTCATTTTTCTTAAACAATTACTTTTTCATCATATATTTCATGATTAAGATTAACATCTATGGCTCCAGAAATCACCCTAACTGGGTTTGCACTAACCAAAAACCTCATTAGATCAAAGAAGTGACAACACTCCTCCACAAGGGTTCCCCCACTGTTTGAATTGATAATTGGTTCCAATAGTCTAATCTAACAAGTCAAACAGTTGAAATGGCAGAGTTGAAATTCGTTATTATCAGTCTATTCTAACAAATCAGCAGTTGAAGTCCAATTTCCTCTGCGGTGGATGGATGTCATATCAATAGTCACAAGACTCATAACAATAAGCTTTTGATTACCTCTTATTAAATCAAATCAAAAGACTTTTAAGTAAAGAAAACAATTGTGAAGAAAAAACTACAACAAAGGTAAAAAAAAAAAAACACAAATAATGTCTCCACAAGTAGTTGAGTTTGATTTGTATTGAGATAGAGAATTAATTGCTTTAATCAGAAACTAATTTATAAGCTTAACTACTAATCAATACCGAATAAAAAAAATTATGGAAAGATTAGGGAGCTAGAACGCCTCAAAGCATAGAATAGTAGCACCGAAGACATGACTCAAATAATATCTTAGCATCTAATAACAAAAGTAGAAATTAGATCAAGTGGAAAGAACTAGCTTAACTAATAATGTAATGTCTAAGTTCCATAGTGGAACTGAATTCTCCCTTAGTTACTACCGAAATTGATCAAAATTTTATGAATATCATCATTGAAAAAAACAATTGTGCTTACCATCAGCATTGAAAATATATTTAGATTAATTGAATCCCCTGAACTTCTATTCATGAAAAGTTGGGTAAGTTTTTCAATTTGTGCTTGCATACTAGACATCATATCTACATTCTTCTTCTTCTCTTATTCAATCCTCTCCTCTAATATTTCCACTTTGGATTGCAACTCATTGTTCTTCTAGTTAAGTGCAACATTAGTTTTTTTTTTATTTTTTTTATTCAATGTCATTTGGTCTTACCCCAACTCCATGGAGGCACACACAGCCAGGGATTTCTTTACCAAAGACTTCGATATAGACGGTTTCATGGGTCTCTTTGTCGTTTTGTGATTCTTCTGGCTTCTCCTTCAACTTATCTTTCATCTCTTTTTACAAATTATAGCAAAGCAAATTACTAGTATTCATTAAGAAACAATGACTTGGCAAACAAACACAAAATATATCATCTTCAGGCCTGAATCATAATCAACTAGTTCTTTGTTTTATTTTTCAAATGTGTTAACTTGAAAAAATCCACCTTTAAAGGTTCCACACCAGTCTCTTGAAGCTAAACAAATAAAACAAAAAAGATAGATTATGATAACCATTATGGATTCATTAATCGAGTGCACAATTCACTTAATAACAAACTAACATTTTATCAAAAATTTGGGCAAAACTCTATTGCCCCGTGATGTGACTCATTTTCTAATGGTCTCTATTTCTTTTATTCCATGCACAAAATGCCTATCATAGTGAAAACACAAATCATATAAGGAGTAAAAACAACAGTAAACAAGTACCAACATCACAAAACAGGTTTGCATAGGTAAAAAATATCTTATATATGTCATGCATCACTCCACATATGTATAAGGAGTTACAAAAGAACACAAAATATATTTTCTTCTGTAAAGGTACCTTATATTTTCTATTTCACTTCACATATCTATAAAGAGTTTATATTGATCTAGTAGAACACGGACATTACGTTTCTCAATTCACTCTTCAAACGTATCACATTTATCATATATTTCCTTAAATTCTAACTTGAAGTCCTTCCATTGAATACCCATTTTTTAAAACAAGGTTTGGCATTATCATCAATTTCATAATATTCCTACAAAATAATGTATGATAGTGATTGAAACTCATAGAATAAATACACTTTAAAAAAGTTCCTACCACTCTATTTATTTCGGCATAAAATTTTACATGTTGATAAATTTTTCAATGTTTGTTTCAAGGAGGTAACATATGTTGTAAAATTTTCCCGTAAAAATTTTCAATGTTTGTTTGACATTTATTTTTCATAGGAAAATCATTTAGAGTAATTACCAAGATGTCATTACAACCAATTTGAATTATGCAACCCAAATTATATGCTAATAATTATGTAAATATATTTACACTCACACTTAACCCAAAACATTTGCCTTCCCAATTAACAAGTATCAACCTATACTAAATTTGTCAAATGACAAAATAAGATATTGAAAATATAAAAAATGGTCATGATTTTTATTAATCACTCATGAACATGTCTTTCAAGGAAATCAAACAATATAATCCTTTTTATCATGATTGATTGTTTGATTTAACAAATGGTTATACAGAGAATAGGATTTTCATTACCCCAAATAAATTCATTAGTATTTGTCCATTAACCAGAATCCTATTGCTTTTGGTTTGGCCATCACTGAATAAAAAATCTTATAATAAAAATACAAGTCTTAAACATTTTCCTATGTATTCTGAATAAGAAAAAGAAAAAAGCTTCCTGCTGTTAAAAAATAAAGAGTTAACTCAATAAGATATAACTACTTTGAACCCAACTAAATTGTCTAACAGTTCCCTATTTCAAGCTCTCATCTGCCATTTTTTCAATCATCCTACGCCTCCTATTCATCCCTAGCAAGAAAGCCTGTAGCCAACTTCTCATTTTTGTTCAATACAGCGAAAACATCATCTAAAATGTAAATCTTAGCATTGAAGCCATCTACCTTCATCTCTTTGTAGAGCCTCTCAGAAAGTGCAAAATTAAATTCCTCTCATTGAATCAATGCATCAACTAGTTTGTCTATCTTTGAGGCCATCATACCCAACACACCCACTAGATCCTCATCCACACGAGGTTTCTTTCCATGTTTTCTAGATGAAAAATCATCATTTGGTCCCACATGCCCTCGGTTACGCTGGGTGGATATAGAAGTTGGCATTTCCATAGCATCATCATAGTTATGGTCATTGGAAGAATGCGGCCCTACATTATCACTTGCAAGATCATTGGCATCATCACTTTCTTAATCCAAATCATTTTTGTTGAAACTACCTATAGGTTGATCATTTCTAATCATAACTGCCATTTTCTCATATTTTTGGTAGCTCATGGATCTAAATCCCTCTACTTCTGAATGGGCCTATAAAGTTTTAAGTCAATAAAAAAATTCAAGCATACATCACATATACAAGCTATAAAATTTTAAGCATGCATCACATATACATAGCTAGATGAATGTCTAAGACTAAACTTTCTTTCAACCACAACTTAGAGAGAGAGAGAGAGAGAGAGAGAGAGATTGTCTATAAAATTAAAAAAAGAAAAGTTAGCTCTCTAAATATAAAGAAGGATATAAAAATAATCAATGAATAGTTGAAGCATGAGTATGACCTTACTAATCAATGAACAATAATGACTCTAAACCCATAAAATACAACTATGCAATTTCATTGATTTAGTTATCAATACCTGAATGTATTCCTTCCAAACTTGGTTATCAACCATAAGTATTTGGGTTTCGTCGTTCCACCCCCAACCACTTTGTCCTACTAGCTCTTTGAGAATTATGTACTATTTTTTTATAGTCCTTAACTTGTTTCTTATATTTTCTGTTGTGATATCTTTACCAAAATGTGCAGTTAATGCTCGAGAAACAAAGGTGAATGCTGGGCCTGTGAAAGTCTTGTCACATTTATTCCCTTTTGCTGCCTCTTCAACAAGGAGATCAATGAGAGCATTATCCATTGTCTCTGTCCAATGTAACTGCTAACCTTTTGTCCTTGTAGGTTTCTTTCCTTTACTCTTAGAAACATCCCTCATTTGATCATCATCCATCTTAGTTTCTCAAAATTACAAGTCATAAAACATGGTAAATAATAATAATATGATCCCTTTGTTTGCAAACACATATGCTATTACAAAGATAATAAGATCTTGAAAGATGAATTAAACAACAAATGAATGTTTCACATGTTCCACTAATTCACTAAAAAAAAAAAATCAATCAAGACAAAGAATAACAAGACTCTTATTGATTGATAGAGAATGAAGGGAAATTGAAGGTCCATTTATGTTCCACTCTGTCAAAGGGCTCGGAATTCCCATCAAAGGGATTGGGAAGGACAAAAGGGAATGAAAGGGAAAGCAATGAAAGAAAAAAAAAAAGAACAGCAGAAACAACCCCATATGACTTACCACCCTTTTCATTAGGGGTTTAGGTACTGAATGAGGGCATGTCCACCCCATCAAAGGGCTCGAGGTTCCCATCAAAGGGCTTAGGATTTTCAACAAAGGACTTGGAAAGGACAGGACAGGAGGTACAGGCCAACCCTATCAAAAGACTCGGGGGTCTCGTCAAAGGGTTGGGATAGGCAATCGTGTCCTCACTATTATGATGCATTGAGTAGTTCATATTGTAATTGACTTGCCTTAGGATTTAACGAGTATAAATGACTTTATCGTAATTTGTGATGACCATGTGAAATTATATATGAATGATTCAAAAACCCAATTTTTTTTATTTTATCTATATTTACATATTTTAGAATAGAAGTATATCTATGTTTTATGTATTTTATGACTACGCCAATATTATGTTTTCACTAGTATGCATGTTTTTGTTTTCTAATATAATATGGTTTCTCTCATGGAGCTTGTAAAGCTCACCCACCATTTTCCCTATAGATCAGTAAGCACATGTTGGCGGAGCACAGATGGATCTGAAGAGAAGACGAGTTCTATTTTATTTTAATAGTAGAGTTAAAAATAATTATAATAGACTTATTGAGGTTTTCTTTGTAGCCACCAAACATATGATGGTGTAGACACCCAATTTTGTCACCCTTCCCCGGCAATGACGATACATGGATCTTGGTTGTGACTTCTCATTTCCAGTTGACAGAGATGCAGATGACTGAGATTCCCTTACCCAACCAATCCCTGCTTACTCAAACAAAATCCCAAAACCATGTGCGGGAGAGAAAAGGTCCAAATTTTGACTTTGTATATACGGAGGAATCCAGTCCAATATGACCATATGGATGGATAGTGCTCATAATTATGATCCCAATTATTTATGGTGTGTCAAAATTGAACTAGTAGATCTCCAGCAATCATTCCCGGAAGTTGTCCTACATATGCGTACACAGCCATCCACCCGCAACCATCCACCCGTGACCATTGTTAGTTAAAATGGGAACGGCAAAAAAACAGAAACGTACGGTACGGGTTTTAAACAGATAAAAATGATGAACGGTACGGTAAAAAAAAGGGTCAAAAAAACTGGGGACGACAAACGGACGAAAACAAACGGTACGAGTATTAAACGTGTAGTTTTCAAAAAAAAGAAACCAAAAAAACGTTAGTATACTCATGCAATTTGAGAGATTATTACTTGTATACATGCATTTAATATTCCAAAAGCTCTAGGAGTCCCAAGATAAAATAGCCCAATGGGCTACAAGAAAATGAGATGTTGCTAGCTTTAGTTTCTCCTTACTCAATGGGCTATAAGAAGATGAGATTTTTTCCCTATAAATAGTATGGAAGTTAAAAACCAAGTACCATATTGTCTTCACTTTTCGCTTTTACTAATATTTTTTTTTTTTTTATAAAATTCTATTTTACCCTTAAAAAACGGATACGCATTTAAAACAGCCGTTTAAAACGTGTTTAAAACGGATTCTTTTGCCGTTTCTGTTTTTTCCGTATTGTATAATAGCATACGGGAAAACACGTTTTAAATGGTAAAAAAACGCAAACGCGTTTTAACTAACAGTGCCCATGACAGCCACCCACCTACGACCCTGTCTAGGGTCGTACCCCCTGTTCTGTGCCCTTCGCTCCCCTGACAACTGTTGGACACCTTTGTCTACTGCTTGGTGCCCCTGCCAACTATCCTGCACTCCCGCATTTGCCCAGAACAACACACTGGTGATCAAAATTTTCTGCTAAAAACTAGATTTTGGGAAAAGATCCCCCTTTACCCGCTTACGCCCTTTATATGCTCTCGCTAGTATACCAAATATCTTTTCACCTTTTTGGGTGAAGAGAAATTTTCCTTCACCCCTTTGGCCCACAAAAACACTATAAATACCCCCCCCCTTTCCTTTGAAAAAGACACCCACTTGCCATTTTCTAGTCTCTTTGTGAAAAGAGCATTCTCTCTCCTAAATCCCCTCCCCCTTTGAGGTGTTTCTAGTCTCTGGAGAGATATTCATCAAGATCTGAAGTGTTCTTCGGGCCTTTGAAGCACTTCAATCATATTTTCCAAAAATATATTTTTTTCAAAAATGCCATCCATACCTTTGCCAAAGTTCCAACCCGACTTTTCCTGAAAGTAGCCTATCCCTAGTGGAAGCTCTGTCGGAATACCAACCCAACCTTTCTCGAAAGTAGCCCATCCTCAGTGGAAGCTCTACCGAAATCAACAGCCCAAAAGTAACCAACCCTAAGCTAGACCTCTGTCCGCACACTACCACAGTCAGCATCTCTCAAAATCGGAAGTTAGAGGTCAAGACCATCTTTCCCTGAGCTAGGAGAATCTATAAGAAAGTCCGAGCCAACCAGGGGCCCACCCCTCTTGACCTGAAATAGGGGTCAAATCCAGGTACAATCTCTAGACTAGACCAACTTTCGAGCCCTTTTCTCCAGAATTGGGCCCACCCCTGGGTTCTAGCCTCATAATATTAGGTGGCGACTCTAACCTTTTTTTTTTGTATGATCCCAATCCCCCGTATTGGACCATCATCAAGCCCCATCTTTATGACGAACCAGACACACCTGCGAAATAGGCCTCTATATATTTTTGAGAGGCAATAAGGCTGTATAGGGCCCGTAGAAGCACACACAACCAACACTTATCCTCTAAGATGAAGAGAGAGAGGGCTCGAGCGGAAACCTTCCCCCGACAGGGAGAGAATGATCGATTTGAGGGCCGCAACCCTCATAGTGGTGACTCCACTGGGAAATTGTCAAGCTTTCGATATAAGATGCTACATCTAAATGTAAGAACATTTTCCACCACATCTGTTTGGAAACATGTTTGGCTGACCCCATGTTTGTAATTATATTCACTAACCACATCATGCATCATGCACAAAGTGAAATCATTTGACGAGGGACTCCCTGTCATGTCCGTACCCTCAGGGAGGTCAGTGCATGTCATGGAGAGTACTCTGAGAGAAAATGGTAGCGGCTTCCTGTACAAGGGTCTAGGGTATTGTTAAACAGTGAGGATGTTTCTAATTGTGCCAGCACCCTCGGGGAGCTTTATGCACTTTATGACATTCTGAGATCGAATAATGATATTCTCATATTGCACTTTTTCACACAATCACTCCGATTCCACCACCTTGTGGCCAGTTGCTTAACCCATGTATAGTCACGAGTAATGGGCAAGGAAGTCACCGCCTTGATCTCAAACCTATGGGTATATCAAAAGGATTATGTACCTTGCGCATATAGATCCTGTCAAGGAAGATTTATCGGTCATATTGCATCCACTGCATGCTCGCATCATGTAGGAAATAGATGGAGAACGTTAAGAATGCTACAAGCTGATCTATAGAATTTGTTTGCGGTCTTGAAAAGAAATTTTCCTATGATACATTCTAGTCATAAAGAATGGAGCTACAGGTCATCATGGTAATTCTTCCCGACTTCTCAGGGGAACCAGAGCATGTCTGACCAACTAGTCAAAGAGAATCTTCACCTACCCATCCCAATAGTCAACGAGGGGCCTATTCTAGGGTCCCTCCTCCTAAGGTAGTGATTGAAGATGAAGAAGAGGAATTTACAGCACACGTCTACTTTGAGCCTCCAGAGATGGAGAAAGAAAGGAAGCTCAGACAACAATTAGAGAAGTTGGAGAACATGATTCCACCAAGAAAGGCTCAGAAGGCCAAGCAGTGGATTATAAGGAAATGAGTTTTTTCTCTGGAGCTAGAATTACAGAAAAATTTAAGTGGCAAATTGATAGATTTGATGGGTCAGGAGACCCCAAGGCAGGTCTTCCTTAGCATCGCCAAGTCGTGGCAACTTGCAGATAACCAGATGGGGCAAGCCTTTATGAACCCTATCGGGAACAGCACTGAGGTGGCTCACACAGTTGGAGTCATCACAAACTCAAAATTGGGCGACGATAGTAAAGGCCTTCACCAAACAGTACTCATACAATACTGAGGTGGATGTGAAACGTCGGGAGCTTGAGACATTGAGACAGCAGCCTAAGGAAGGATTCACCGCCTAAATAGGGAAGAACATGACCAGGAGGTGCAACTGAGTGGTTTTGAAATAGACACCACTTGCGCAACCATTGCTAAAGAAGCTTCAAAGGAGAAAATCCCGGCTAACTATGAAGCCATCTGGAGTCCGCCAGTGAATCAGATGATGAAGAACATGCAGTATTTCCCTGGCATGGGACTAGGAAAATATCACCAAGGAGTTCCAAAGCAGCCTAGTTTGGCAGTGAACAAAGGAAAGAATGGCCTCGGGTACACTCTCCCAACTGTCAAAGGGTAGAAAGTGCTGAGGATGACTAGGAAGATCTCCATCACTTACTACCCTACTCTCAATGGATACTTTGTGAAAGAAGGAGAGCATTTTCCCTTTTGTGAAAATGTGGAGCCGTGGTTTGATGAAACTGCCGCCAAGATGCAACCAGGACTTGAAAGTTTCTTCCAAGATGAGTTCGATTGGGTGACTCATGAAGTGGAACAATAGAAAATTCTAGTCAAAGAATGTGACTAAGACAGTTGCATCATTGGGATAGCAGAAATTGCACTAATTGAGACTAGGTCTTCCTCTGATGATCCTACAACATTGATCTAATCAAAGGAGGCACCTAGTCCTCGAGTTCTCAAGAAGAGAGAGTGGGAGAAGAAGTTAAGGCTCACCTGGAGTCTATAGCTTCCCATTGATTTGAAAGGTTTCATTTGCTCTCTCCTACAATAGCCAAGAGCCCGAGAGTTGCATGAGTTCAAGCCCCATCCTTTCCGAGGAAGAAGTGTGTATGCAAAACAGAGGAGAGCACAGAGGATGATGGTTTGTATGTATTGTGCCCGAACCAATTGCAATGGGAAGGCTCGTGAAGGTGATCAAAGATGTGACTGGGGTACCGGGATGGCATCTCTCAACAGGCTTGAAAAGATAGACTTGATAGAAAAAGGATTGAGCAGTCTCCATCGATCTTCAACCCTCAAAAAGTTTGGCTTTCGAGAGCACGAGATTAATCAGTTGGAATTCACGAAGAGCAGGCACCTGTCCAGAGGAACCATTGTGCCACTAAAGAAATAGCAGTAACTTTCTTAGAAGGCGAAGAAGGTCCTTTGCCATATCTCCTCATCCATCAAGCCACTGAACCACTTCTGAACTGGACAAGCATTGGAGAAGACTTCAAGTTTGCTCATGCTATTGAGTTAACTAGCCTGATTACCCCTGGTGAAGCATCAAGCCAGTTATCGAGTCTGTAGTCAAATCTGTTTGGGATTCTGTGTCAATCTCCCCTTTTGAGAAGAGTCTATAGTCCTTGTATGACGAGTCTGTTACTCCTTCTTTCATAAATGAAATTTCTAATTCCGAGTATGACTTTCCTCCTTTTTCCAATGATGATCTTAATAAATATCAAGAATTAATAAAACAATACAAACCAAAGAAAGCCCAAGCCATCCGTGAGGATACTCGGGTTATTAATCTAGGAACCGACCAATGCCTTCGAAAGGTAAAAATTAGCACTACCCTTGATGACAAAGAAGCAGAACAGATGAGTAACCTTCCGAAGGGATTCGTCGAGGTCTTTGCTTGGTCTTACGAGGACATACTTGATATTGAACCCAACATTGTGCAGCATCAACTGTCGACTTACCCTGGGGCAAAGCTGATAAAACAGAAGCTCCGAAGAATGCGGCCAAAATGGAGTGAGAAGATCAGAGAAGAAGTTATGAGGCAATGGAATGCGGGGATCTAACAAGTGGTAAGTACCCCATATGGTTGGCCAATATTGTACCAGTACCGAAGAAAGATGGAAAGGTACGAATGTGTGTAGACTACCGAGATTTTAACAAAGTAAGCCCTAAAGATGACTTCTCATTACCTCATATTAATCTATTGGTGGATAATACAACAGGGCATGCTTTATTATCATTCATGGATGGATTCTTGGAATACAACCAAATGAGCATGCACCCAAAAGATTGTGAGAAAATAGCCTTCACCACTCCATGGGGAACCTATTGTTACAAGGTGATGCCATTTGAACTGAAGAACGCTGGGGCAACCTATCAAAGGGTAGCTACGGCCATATTACATGACATGATGAACAAAGATGTGGAAGTCTATGTGGATGACATGATAGTAAAGTCTAAAGATCGGTAAAGGGCATATTCCTGCACTAAGGTGATTCTTTGAAAGAATCAAGAAGTATCAGCTGAAGTTGAACCCTCAGAAGTGTGTATTCAGGGCAATGGCGGGAAAGTTGTTAGGCTTCTTGGTGAGTGAAAGAGGCATTGAAGTCGACCCTATCAAGATCAAGGCAGTTCAAGAAATGCCCACACCTCAGACTGAGAAGCAAATACGAGGATTTCTGGGTCACATCCAATATATTAGTAGATTCATAGCTCAGTTGAATACAATCTGTGAACCAATTTTCAAGTAGCGGAAGAAGGATCAGCCCATGAAAAGGACTAACCAATGCCAACAAGCCTTTGACAAGATCAAGGAGTACCTTATGAACCTGCCAGTATTGACACCGCTAGTGGAAGGAGAACCACTTCTGTTGTACCTGTCCATGGGAGAGTATTCTATGGGCTCTTTGCTAGCACAGAAGGAAACCAAAAGGGGGGCAAAGCATGCCATATATTACCTCAGCAAAAAGTTTCTGGAATATGAGACCTGGTATACATCTTTGGAAAGAACCTGTGCTGCATTGATTTGGGCAACTAAAAGATTATAATAGTACATGGTTTCCTATCCGGTGCATTTGATCTCAAAGATCTCTTCATGAAACCGGCCCTAACAAGAAGGATGGCCGGTTGGTTGCTTTTGCTATCAGAATTTGACATCACCTATGTTACTAAAAAATCTATCAAGGGGCAGGCCATAAATGATCATTTGGCTGCCCACCCCACAGAAGATGGAAGGTCCTTGGATGATGCCTTTCCCAATGAAGGAATCGCAATGGTAGAGGAAGAAGATACAGTTAATGAATGACAGTTATTCTTTGATGGAGTAGCCAATCAGAAGGGATGTGGTGCGGGAATATTTCTTGTCACTCCTGACGGTCTTTGTTTGCTTTCGTCATTCTGCCTCAACTTCCCCTATACCAACAATATTGTTGAGTATGAAGCTTGTGCTTTGGGGCTTGAAACTACTTTAACCATTGGGGTGAAAAGGATCAAGGTTTATAGTGATTCATCCATTGTCATCTGTCAGACATAGGGAAAGTGGAAAACTAGAGATGAGAAGCTGAAGCCATATCAAGAGCATCTGGAAGAGGTGATTGAACACTTTGAGAGGATCTCGTTCAAATACTTCCAGAGGGATAATAACAGGTTTGTTGATGCCCTCGCAACCTTGGCTTCTATGGTAGAGTGCAACCCTATGGCTAGAGTCCGACCATTCTTGGTAGAACAAAGAAGTAGACCCATTTATCAGAATTTGGTGAACTCTCTCACTGTAGATGGTCAGTCTTGGTTCACTCACATAGTGGATTTCATCAAGGAAAGGAAGTATCCAGTTGAAGCAACTGACAGAGAGAAGAAGTTTCTGAGAAGATATTTCACCCAGTTTATTCTCCAGGAGGATCTATTATACAAACGGTCATATGACGAAACACAATGGAAGAAGATTGCATGGACTTCTTCAAGAAATGCCACAAGTGTCAAATATTTACTAACATCATACATATCCTGCCAATAGAGTTGCATTCGCTCAGTTTTCCTTGGCCATTCTCCACTTAGGGCATATCATTAGAAAGGTCAACCCTAAAGCATCCAACGGCCACGAGTTTATCTTGATAGCCATTGATTATTTTACCAAGTGGATAGAAGCTCAGTCCTATGCAGTCCTCACATCTGCTAAGGCGGCCAAGTTCATCTAGGAAAACATCATTTCTCGATATCAAATCAAGGATCTCACTTCTGGGGCAAGACCGACAAAATTTGTATAAAATTTGGTATCAGAAGGCATCACTCTACCACTTACAGGCCGCAGACCAATGGGGCAGTAGAAGCAGCTAACAAGAATATCAAGGTCATTCTGCAAAAAATGGTAAAAACACACAAGGATTGGGCTGATAAGTTATCCCTTACCTTGTAGGCATACCAGACTTTTGTACGATCCTCGACAGGGGCAAACCCTTTCTCTTTGGTATATGGAGTTAAGGCGGTTCTACTCATGAAAATCCTAGTACCATCCCTAAGGGTGCTTCTTGATAGTCAGCTACATGAAGGAGAGTGGGTGAAGGCCAGACATGACAAGCTCAATTTTCTTGATGAAAGGAGCATGAAGGCCATGGATAATTTGAAGAAGTATCAACTAAGAATAGCCAAGGCCTTTAACAAAGATGTGAAGCCTCGCCATATAGAGGTGGGTGAACTTGTTCTTCGAGAACAAAGAGCCCCAATTCATGACCCAAGAGGAAAATTCAAGCCAACTGGAGTGGCCCATTCACTGTTAAAGAAATTCTACTAAGCAAAGCTATGAAACTCGTAGACCACAACGGCGAAGAAATACCCGGACTGGTTAATATGGATCAACTCAAGAAATATTATGTCTGAAAGGGTGAATAGCCTAAACTACGTCAAACCTGATTCCTTTCGAGGGGTACGTAGGCAACTTTGATATGTGCAAGTGCGGTCTCAACCATCTAAAGCAATAAATTGGTTCCTAAATTAATAATCAAAGTATCTTAAAAGATCATTATAGTTTGTGTCCCCCAAGAATCGCCATTTAGCATAAAAGGCCATTAGGTATCTGTCATCCACCCATTGGTCAGTCACTTCTTACCTAGGATTGTATCCCCCAAGAATTGTCATTTGGCATGAAAGGCCATTAGGTATCTGTCATTCAATCCATCCATTCTTATCCAGGATTCTATTCCCTAAAAGAAAATCGCCACCCGGCACCAATTTATCAAGGCTAGTTTATTCTCCACCCTTGATCAGTCAAAGTCAAAAGAAAAAAAAGAAGAGCTTGATGCAACAGTGGTAAAGGCTTGCTTGAATCATTAGCCAATGAGTAATGCTTTGATAAATCATCATATCTCGCTGTTCGTATTGGTTTCAGGAAAATTCATGGGCTCGTTGGATAAGACGTTGAGGAAATGGACCTTGGACATAAATATAAGGGCACCAGGATTGATGGAATCCATGAATGTGTCATTTCTTGGCCAAGTTGGATATGTGAAGCTACATCACCAATAACTCTGACAGGTACCTCAACACTGGGATGCCAACTTGCATATATTTTGGTTTGGATTAGCAGAGATTTGCCCAACATTGAAGAATTTTGGGTTTGTATGCTATCTCCACCCAAAGGTAATTTGTTCCAACCCTCTATGAAGAAATATTGCCTAGAGAAAATTCAGGATTTCTTCGGATGGAAAGAAGAAGAAGTAAAGCAGTTTGTCAGGTATGGGAAGATCGACATTCTGGAGGTGGCTTAGATCTTCATCCAATATCTACCAATAGGAGGAATCCATCAGCAGCGATCCCTGGATGCTTATTTACTTTGTATGATAGCTCGTTATGTTCTCTGCACTCCCAGAAATGGTGCACCATCTGTTCTGATTGAGGTAGTAAAATAGTTGAAGAAGGGAGGTGACATCGTCCCTACGGTTCTTCTAGAAACATTCAAGGGATTTGATGACATGAGTTATGGCCATAAATTCAAACTAAATCATTATCAAGGAAGTCCTACTATTTTTCAAATTTGGCTCCTCGAGAAACTAAGCTCACCATACCATTAAGGGGAAACCCACTCGGAGTTTTTTGTTATCGAGATAAGAGAGAAGTTCTGGAATTTGACCTCATCACCGATTGGAAGAAGTACTTGTAGGAAAGGATTGTGCAGGATATCGTATGGAGGTGCCCAGGGAAGCCACAAGAAGATTTTCTGATGAAGACCCTTGGCCACAACTATGTCAAACTGATGGGAGTGACACACACGTGCTTTTATTTGCCTATGTACATCAGCCGACAATACGGGCTCGAGGAGAAAGACCCAGAAGAGTTGGTGAACTTTCACCCACCTCAAGAATTGTCTCCCCACCTTGTTATTCACCTAACCCATCTGTGGTAGGAAAGTGGTCCCCCTTTTCAAGTAATTCACTTGGTAATAGAATGAGGAAGTATTTGGATTCTTGTGTAATCCCGATTATTCTAATTATGACTTGAGTTATGGAATTGATTGTGCCTAAGCATTGCGAGCAAACAAAAAAAGGAGGAAGAAAGATTTTCTTCTATGCCAAAAGTAAGTTTTCATAGAGATGTTGAAATAAAATAATGAACAAACAAGGGAGGGAAAAAGATAAAAAGAAAATATCCATGTATTTGTGTTTGCAGGAAATGCGGGAATAAATCCCTATGGGTCAAAAGCCTTCATCTGAACCGTACTCTAAACCATCCACATGAAGCGCTGGGGAGTCCACAGATACTACTCCAACCTACTCCACCCTCTGGGTCAAGTCCTCAATCAGTGCACCTTGTTAAGCATTCTCTCGATCCTTGGCAAGTATCACCTCGCACAGGCCATAGTGCATCCTCCTATTCCCAGCATAGATCTCCGGGGACACCTGAAAAAGAGCATATTAGCCAAAGGAAGTCAAGAGTTAATTGGAAAATGATCAGATACTCACATGATCATAAGGAATAGGCAGCCCAAGGGAAGCGTCTACATCTGTGTTCTGCTCCAGAAGATGAGGGAGACTGGGGTTGGCTACGTTGGGATAGGTCCAGGTAGGGAAGCCACGAAAAGGGACGTTAGCAACTCTAAGGGAGCCGTCACCACTGGTAGAGTGTCCTACTTGTGAAGGATAGGTAGCACTGGCATACGACCTAACAGTAGAAGGATATACACGTCTCACTCTCCCTGAAAGAACATTAGTCAAGACCAGAATAAGGAAGAATCTATAGGAAATACATAAGAAAGGGCAACATACCACTGGAACATTGGGGCTAAGAGGGGTGCACACTGTCTCCTCCACCAAGAAGGCTCTGTAGTCCCTAACCGGATCAAGAAAGGAGTCCTCCCATACTCCGTTGGCCAAGTACTCCATCTCGTCTTCAGGGACAATCTCTGGACAATACATAGTGGATGGAGGAAGACTAAGAGAAGGACGTGAATCGATGTCTGACCACTGGGGTACTACTCTCTCTCCTAAGAACCAGGCATGGCCCCACAGGCCCTAGAAAAGGACTCGGTTCGCAGACAGTTGAAGAACCCAGTCAACTCCCTTAGAATCCGAAAACACCAGGTCATGGAATGGTCTCCAAGTAGCCTGCAAAAACAAGGAAGAGTAAGTACAGTGCCAAGCGAATAGAATTTCAATATTAGACATGGCATACCTCAGTGAGATTGTTCAAAAGAGAATGAGCGGTGGTCCCCAGAGGATGACGTCGGGCCCGAACCACCTGGTTATCTCCCCATTTTGTAGCCAAGGGGAAGAGGAATGACTCAGGATCCCTCAGTTTAGGGGCTATGGTTCCTAGATGTTCAAAACACCAGGGTTGTTTCAAGAAATCAAAGTAAGAAAGTGCAGACCAAATGACTGAAAGAAAATAGATATGAGAAGGAAAGTCACCTGGATGATGTAGCCTGCCCCCTTGAGGCCCCTATCCCCATAGGACAGCAAGTCCAAGGACCATAAGAGATATATATAGGCGATTCCGCCCCAGTCCCAAGTATCTACTGTGTGCAGATTATTGAGGAAGAACACCAGGTGGATATCTACTCCCCCTTGGAGGTCACTAAAGAGGCACTGGCCCACGGCAAACAAAAGGAAGGAACGTGTTATCTGAGACATGTTGCCTGGATTCTCCCCCAGGCCAACTTTCCACCATCGGGCATTAATCTCCCCTAGGCAGATACACGTCTGGCCGACTTTAATGGTGATACTGGTCAGATCTACGAACTCTTCGGCAGTCGGGAATCCTGTGGTTAGGGTTATGGTTCTACCCCCAAATGGAATGCCCGTCAAGGCATAGAAGCACATAGGCATAATAGTAATCTCGCCTACAGGAAGTGGAAAGTGTGTGTACTCGGCCACCATCGCTCCATCAGGGCCCCCACTGATTCTGGATTAAACTTCTGGGTCTCTACAAGGGCCAGCCGGCACAGATAGGTATCATCAACCATCTCTTTCACCCTGCGAGGGAGCATCCTATGCCAGGACTGAACTATGATTGGGTGGCTATAGGAGGACAAGGTAGGTGGCCCCTCATGCTAATGGAATGAATAATAAAAGAAATATGCAGCAAAAACAAAACAAAACGAGAATAAAAGATGATCAAAATAAGGAATGAAATGTAAAGACTTACCCAGGAACTCCATATGGAGTTGCAGATGTGATTCTGGTTGTTGTGAAGGGTTTGCCCGGAATGCCAATTGGCCCAACCCTCATCCCTGGGGGAAAGATTACTGCAACTCTCGAGCTGAACCTCTCCCGGAGTCTTGCTCTTCCTCCTTTCAGCCATCTTTCTAGAAATTACAAAAGCCCCTAAAACATTCAACAATTACAAAAAGCCCCAGAAATTTTCCCAATTTACACGAAAGCCCATGAGAATGTCAAATTCTCCAAATAGGTCCTTCCTCAAGAACAAGATGAATATCTTCAAGAAATCCAAGAGCAAAATGAAGAACACCAAGAACAACAGGAAAAACTTCAAGAAAAACCAGAAGGTTCTAGGAACTCACTTCACTCAGAAAAGTTAGAATGAAGAATGAACAAGGGAGGGGACTCATTTTATATAAAAAAAAAGATTCCAGATCAAGCATCAAGAATCAAAAGATTCCAAATCAACATCAAGAGCCAAAATAAAAAATCAAATTCTGAACCGAAAACCAAGAATCAAGGAAAAATAAAAAAAGACGTGATTGACCCAGCCCCAGATGGTCCAATCTCATTGACCCGGCCCCAGATAGCCCAGCCCAGTTCGAAAGAACCCACTGGAAGACCAAATTCCCTGACCTGGCACATGTGAAGCCCAGCTAAGGAAAATCAAAAAAATCAAATGTTTTTTATTTATTGCAAGATTGGAAGAACAGAGAAATTCTCTCTTGTAACCATCGGTCCCAGATGGTCCAGATTGGCTCAAAAAACCTAACCTGGAGACCATACTTTCCTAAACTCACACATGCGAAGCCCAGCTAAGGAAGGATCAGGATCAAAGTACTAACCTTTTTTGCGGGATTGGAAGAGCAACGAATTCCTTTCCACAATTGGCAGCCCCAAGTAAGTCCTCAACTTCAAAGTAGGTAGGAGATATTATCTGTTGCATTTTTCAACTCCGTCATAACTGAGCAAGATGACGGCAGTACATGCTTTGGGTGACAAAATGTGGTCGTTCTTTTCTTTTCCCTTCGACCTTTGGCACAGGCCTTGGCCAAAGAGGGGCATTCTGTAGACACCCAACTTTGTCACCCTCCTCTGGCTATGATGACATGTGGATCTTGGATGTGACTTCTGATCGACAGAGATGTTGATGGAAACATTCCCTTACCCAAAACACTGAAAATCCCCGCACGAGAGAGAGGAAGGTCTAATTTTGACTTTTCATATATGAAGGAATCTGGTCAAGATGACCATATAGATAAATAGTGCTTGGACATATGATTCCAATGATATATGATACGCCAAAATCGGACTGACGGATCTCCGGCAATCATTCCCGAAAAACCACGTTTTTTTGCGCACATGTCACGCATTCCCGCACATATGCCACGCACACGGACAATCCCGTTGGAAACCTAGAAAAATCCCTTACCTGACCCAAACACCCTAAAGTTCATCCCCTACCTACCCAAAACCTTGGAAATCCCCGCGCAGGAGAGAGGAAGGTCTAATTTTGACTTTTCATATATGAAGGAATCTGGTCAAGATGACCATATAGATGAATAGTACTCAAAAATATAATTCCAACGATATAAGATACGCCAAAATCGGACCAACAGATCTCCTGCAATCATTCCCTAAAATCATGTTTTTCCACGCCTTCCCTCAAATATGCCGTGCACACGGACAGTCCCTCTAGAAACCTGGAAAAATCCCTTACCTGACCCAAACACCCTAAAGTTCATCCCCTACCTACCCAGATAACCCCGAAACACTCCCGGGTCTGAAACCCTAGAAATCCACATGCGGGAGGGAAGGGGTCCAATTTTAACTTTTCATATATGAAGGAATCTGATCAAGATGACTGTACAGATGGATAGTGCTCGAAAATATGATTCCGACGATATATGGTATGTCAAAATTGGATTGACAGATCTCCGGCAATCATTCCTAGAAAATCACATTTTTTGCGCCCATGTGACGCACACCTGCCCGGCTGGCCACCAAACCGATCGGCCCAGCCAAGCCATCCAGCCAGCTCAGCCAAGCCAACCAACCCAACGAGCCCATCCAAGCCCAGCCTAGCTGCACACTTGTGCACGGGCATGCCACATGCTGTGCGTGGAGCTGCCGCGCGTTGTGTGCGGGTCAGCCTCACACTATGCCCGGGCCTACCGCATGTTGTGCACGGCCCCACTGCACGCTGTGCTTGGACCTGCCGCACATTGTGCAGGCCCCAGCCGCACGCCATGCACACATGGCCCTCACCCATGCACATGGCCCGCACACCATGCACATATCCTACACACCCATGCATTTGTGCACCTGTGACATCACCCGCACCCCTGGTAAAATTTTCTCTCTCCTCTTGCTTTTTCAAAAACTATCTTTTCTAATAAAATTTTCTCTCTTCTCTCGCTTTTTTGAAAACTACATTTTTTGTAAAACTTTCTCTCTTCTCCCGCTTTTTTGAAAACTACCTTTTGCAGACTTTCTCTCTCCTCCTGCTTTTTTGAAAATCACCTTTTTTCAAAGGTAAAATTTCTCTCTCCTCGCATTTTTTCTGAAAACCCCCTTTTACCCACCGGAAAAAAGCCCTCCCCACCCATTTTTGCCTTCAACCCCCCTTTTACCCATTGGACAAAAATCCTATATCTTCACTTTAGGAAAGAGCCCCCCTTTCATCCACTGGATAAAGGGATTTCCCCTCTCCTACTTTGTTGAAAAAAAACTATAAATACCCCCCTCCCTTAGAAAAAAGGGCACCAACAAACACCTGAATCCCCTTTCAGAGTGAAATTTTCCTCCCCTCCCCCTCTTAATTTTCTTCAGATCTTCGTCAAGATCCGAAAACTCATTCGGATCTTCGAAGTGTTCTTCGGGATCTTGAAGATCTTCAATCCAAATTCTTAGTTAAATCCATTTTTTAGCCAAAAATAGTATGTTCTTGAGCCACCTCCCTTGAGTGTTATTGAGCGTTCTTGAGATAGAAATCCTCCCTTTTTTGAGGTTCTTTGGGTCTACGAAGAGATCTTTGGTAAGATTTGAAACTCTGTTCAGATCTTCAAAGTGTTCTTTGGGACTTTGGAGTTCTTCAATCCATCTTTTAGGTCAACCCATTTTTTTTTCAAAAATAGCCTTTCCTAGCCGAACCTCTGTCCGAGTGACCCTAGAATCTTTTCAGGAATAGTCATTCCCAGCGGAAGCTCTGCCGAAGTGCCACCTCAGCCTAGCCCTCCCTTAGCCTATCCCCAGCAGAAGCTCTGCCAGAGTGCCACCTTATCCCAAGCCCGAAAATAGCCTTTTCTAGCCGAACCTCTGTCTAAGTGTCCCTGGAATCTTTCCATGACATTCCTAGTGAAAGCTCTGTTGAAGTGCCACCTCAGCCTAGCCCTCCCTTATCCTATCCCCAGCGAAAGCTCTGCCAGAGTGCCACCTCATCCCAAGCCCAGAAATAGCCTTCCCTAGCCGAAGCTCTGTCCGAATCCAAATCCAAATCCGAAAGCAACCGTTCCTAGCCGAAACTTTGTCGGATACCATCACAATCAGAATCTCTCAAGAAAGGAAGTTGGAGGTTAAGACCATCTTCCCCTGAGCCAAGAGAATCCTAAAAACAGTCTAAGCCGGTACCAACCAAGGGCCCACCCCTCTTGACCCAAAACAAGGGTTCAATTCAGGTATAAGCTCTCTCCTTATTTAAGCATAATGTAGATATCTGATAAGCCTTGTTTTAGTGTATATAGTAGTTTGAATTCAATTAATGTATATATGTGTGATAACTTAGCCATACATGTGGAATAGTAATAATTATGAAAAATGTTCATTCTCAAGCATCTAGCAAGAAGACCAATTGAACTGGGCAGATTGGGTGCTTAACACCTTCCCAACTCTGTAACATGACACTTACCCTAAATCTCTAAACCAAACCAAATTTCGGGCCCTTTTCTCAGGAATCGGGCCCACCCCCAAGTCTTAGGCCCATAACCCTAGGTGGCGACTCCAAACCCCGTTTGTATGATCTTGATCCCTGAATTGGACCATCATCAAAACCCCTATCTCAAATGATGAAATTTACACCCTTACGAAATAAGCCTCCAAGTATCTCCAAGTGGTAATACGGTAGTGTAGGGCCCGCAAGCGAAGCACACACGACTCGAAGCCACCTCCCCCTCACCACGAAGGTGAAGGGAGAGAGAGGAGAGAGGACGGGGATCCATCTCCGGCCACTAACCTCACACTTGGATCCCAAAGGCCTCCCTTTCCACAACAACATTTTGCCCTAGATACTTTTCCTATGCCAAATGTAGGACCTCATGCTAGTTTCCCTAGGCCCCCTCTCCTATCATCTTATCAACAATCCCCTGGGTTTATCAACATCAGCAAGGCAAGTAGAGTAAGTGATTTGGAAAAGAATATGACCCTCCTTATAACAAGCCATCAAAATCTTATGAGAGAACTCACCAAAGTTGTCTCAATTTTGCGTGAGAGGGAGAAATGAACTTTTCCCACTCAACCAGAGCCTAACCCTAGGCATCATCAGTCGGTTATTTCACAAGCACCAACTAATGCACCACTGAATGTAGTATAAGGTTAGACCCAACGAGGGCCCTCCAACCAATGTAATGTTGTTTATGCCCTTAGGAATGGCCGAGAGTACCAGTAGAGTGTTCCTAAATCTTCTACATCTATTACTCCTGTTAACTCTCCTTCTGTTGAGGATATAAGTGTGCCTCTTGTTCCAGGTTTGTCTGATGAATCTAAAGATTCTTCTGAAACTAAAGATGATTTAGTTGAGGAAACCAAAAATGATTCTTCTGAAAATGGGCAAATCTCTAACAGTCCTTATGTTCCTCCTGTCCCCTTTCCTAATCGCTTGGTAAACAAAAAGAAGATTACTTCCATGGACAAGATTTTAGAAGTCTTCAAAAAGGTAGAAGTGAAAATCCCTCTTTTGGATGTCATATCCCAGATCCCCTCCTATGCAAAGGTCCTAAAAGATTTGTGTACTCACAAACGTATCACTAGTGTGCCCAAAAAGGCATTCTTGGCAGGTAACATTAGTTCCATAATTAATCAGCCTATAGCCACCAAGTATAAGGATCCAGGGAGCCCTACCATAGCTTGTGTCATAGGCAACACCTACATTGAGCATGCCTTACTTGACCTTGGCGCAAGTGTGAATCTTTTTCCTTACCATATGTATAAGCAACTAGGATTGGGAGAATTGAAAGCCACTGAAACTACTCTTCAGTTGGCAGATAAATCTGTTAAGATTCCTAAAGGGATGGTTGAGGATGTCTTACTTAAAGTCGGAGAATTTTTATTCCCTATTGATTTCATTATTTTAGACACCAAACTAGTTGCCAACATTGGAGACCAGATCCTAATTATTCTTGGCAGATCGTTCCTTACAAACAGCAATGCCATAATTAATTCTAGGAATGGTTCCATGAAACTTTCTTTTGGCAACACTTATGTGGATTTTAATGTCTTTAGGTTGAGTAAGCAACCAAATTCCCATGAGAAGGAAGTTCATATGCTCCATGAAATTTCAGATTCTATTGAGACATATATTGATTTTGATTCTAAATTTCAAGAGTATATGGAACAATTGGGTGGTTTTGATAACGAAATTATGTCTGAGGTTTGGAGTCTCCAACCACCTATAGAGCCCTTAGGACCCTCTTCCAATTCCATTCCCAAACCGTCTATAGTGGAGGCCCCTAAGCTAGATCTTAAGGAGTTGCCATCTGATTTGAGTTATGCTTTCCTAGGGCTTGATCAGACTCTTCCAGTAATAATTTTTTCAGATTTGACTTCTAGCCAGGAAGAAGAATTACTTAAAGTATTACAAGACAATAAGGAAGCCCTAGGTTGGACCATGGCTGACATCAAAGGAATTATCCCTTCTATTATTTAGCATCATATTCACCTCATTGAGGGGTCCAAACCTTCAACGGAACCCCAGAGGAGAGCTAACCCAGTGATGAAGGAAGCCATTCCAAAAGAAATTCTAAAGTGGATGGATAATGGAATCATTTATTACATTTTTGACAGGGGGCAAGCATTTTTGCAATAGATCATTTGAGGCCTTCATGAAGAAATATGGGATCACCCATAAGTTGAAGCCCTTCAGAGCTGTCATCTTCTGCTTTGAAAGAGGTTATGGATCTCCATAAACCTCTCTACATAAATGACTAACTCTTTCTCAGGTATAAACCCCTTGCATTGTCTTTGCTTTTCATTCTTTCCATGCATTAAGAACATTGCATAACTTAAAGGTTGGGGAGGGAAACCAGTTTCTCTTTTTTTTTTCCCCTTTATTTGTGTTTGTTTTTCTTTTTATTTTTAAGCTTGCTAAGGATATAAGTCCTACTTTGGCTTTTAGCTAATGATCATAGCATTCGGTTGCTTAATGTATGAAAGTTATAACTTTGATTAAAGTACCCATCTTGAACAATAAAATCCCTATTGAGAAGAAAGAAACAAGCTTGTGTCTTGAGATAGGACTCTCTTTTGAAAAATAAGAAACCCTTGTTTTATGGTGTCAGACCATATGTAAGTCTGTGGGTTCCTTGTACTCGTGATTTGGAGTTAAGAAACTTTTAGATTGGCATGAGTTGACAAATACTCAATTTTAAATAAAATGTGGAAAGTGATATAAAATGAAAAGTAAGAGTTGATTTCCTTAGAACTAGAAAGGGCATTGCGCCTCAGAAAGTGTGGTATCTTGATCGAAATTCTTAGGAAGAAAACTTTTGAAAGAACTCTAACATCACTGTCTATGTGGGCATATGCAAAAAAGCGAAGCTACATCACTACTTGGTGTCTGGTGTCTGCTCCACCATGACATTCAGGCCAACAGTAGTGGAGTAGGATAGATATTATTTTGAAAAAAAAAAAATCACACAGCAGAAAGTATGTGCAAATGTCATCAATACCTTGGTAACATGTTTAGTCAAAAAACACTCCAATGCCTTAGTCCTTGGTTCCCTGTTACTTTACAAGTGGTCCTGCCTTAAGATAAAGATGTTTTGAAAGAGACAAGGTGAGTTCCAAATTAAGAAATACCTGAAATTGATATGGGGTAATAAAAATTCAAGTGTGGGGGTCCCTAGATCAAGTATAAGAGGAATTATCTTTACTCTGGATCGGTATGGCCCTTACCTTTAGCCAAGGTTGGGATTTATTTTTTTGAATTTTGGATGTATATTCTTTGCAAACACCCATGAGACACAACTCATCCTCTAGGGGTGACCTAGTGGTTTAAAGGCTTGTTGCACAAGCTAAGTGCAATTGTGATTCCTACGAAAGTGAGTTAGGTTTTTGTTTTTATTTTTATTCTTTTTCTTTTTGTTTTGCTCGAAGACTAACAAAGTCTAAGTATGGGGGAATTTTGATGAGCACATTTATGTGTGAAATCTTAGGTAGTAAAACATACATTTTACATATTTAGAATTGAGCTACCTTGGGTTTTACTATTTTTTTGCAGGTTTTATATTTTCAAGGCCTTTAGAACTATCGGGCATCGTATCTCCAATTTTACACATAAAGAGGTCCCGTTTCTTTTTATGACTGTGAATAGGATGAAATTCTGAGCAAGGTGAATGTGTTGCATTGAAAGTACACATCCGTTTGGTCACCCGTACAAGTGATTATTCTTTTCGAGCCAGAAAAAGAATAATGGATTAGAACTGAACCAAGATACAGAACCAACCCATCACCAGTTGTCCCAGGGGTATAAGGAATATTCTAAGATGCCAACAAGGATCGATGGACCCCCCTTGAGTGATTGAAGATTCTTTTTTGGTAACAACAACTACCTAACGTAGTTGGTGAGTTGTGGTGTGCAAAAATCCATTGCTCACTAGGAGGTCTCAAGTTTAAACCTCTTGGCTGCTATTTTTTCAAGATTTTTTTTGGAAGATTTTCTCTCTCCTACTCAGCAAAGCAAGGAAAGTAGAAATCGTGTAAGGTGGGTTTGTGCACAAGTTTGAAAAAATAAAAGAGAAAAAATAGGAAAGAAAAGAAAAAAAATCGTGGGAGACCTTTTCTCCCCTACTTTCTTGCCTATTTTCTCTCTTCTCTCTCCTCCACCTCACAAACAACCCAAGAGGGGCCCACACTTGGTCGTCCTTTTCATTCTCTCCCCTATTTTCTCTTTTTTTTTTTCTCTCTCTCTCTTCTCTCCTAATTTCCACCTCAGCAAAAAGAATCTCAAAAAATCCCCTAAACTAAGAAACCAAAAATCATTGTACTCCCTCCCATTCTCTATATAAGAGAGTCGACCAAGGGGAGGGAGGACATTTCTCTTTTAGGGTTTTCTCTCTTCCTCTCTTCTAGGTTTTTAGTTGTGCTCTCTTTTTCTCTTTAGTTCTTTGTCTTAGTTTTTTTTTTTATGCAAGTACTTTTGTAATTTTTTTTAATTAATGCAAGTCTTTCATTTTGATTAATGCAAGACTTTTATTTTATTTTTCAAGTTATTCAAAGATGTAATCATTTTAATTTCTAATTTTAGGCTTAGGCCCTGTTTGATAACGTTTACAGAAAAGTATTTATGCCAACGGCAGAAACAGAACAAAAAGCGTTTGACAAAATTGTTTCATTTCACTTGTTTTCAGAAACAGAAATTGAAATTTCTACCTATTTATGGTTCTAGAAACGCCCCAAACGAAACAAGTTGAACTTGTTTCTGCGTTTCTAGAAAATACTACCATCAACGAAACAAGTTGAACTTGTCTCATGTTCGGGAGAACTCATCCCTGTATGAACTCATCCACTCCACCACCACCACCTGCGATGCTTCTGGCACCTTCATTGTCACTCTCGTTGGATTTTTGGGAGAAGCTGATGAGAGACCCATGCGATGAGAGACTCCCTAAGACGAGAGACACCTGCGACGGTTCTGTCATCTTCACTGCCGCCCTCATTGGATTTCTGGGAGAAGCCAATGAGAGACTCCTTACGACGAGAGACTCCCTGCGACGAGAGACTCCCTGCTACGAGAGACACCTGCAAAGCTTCCGTCGTCTTTGCTGCCGCCCTCATTGGATTTCTGAGAGAAGCCGATGAGAGACTTCTTGTGACGAGAGACTCCCTATGAAGGCTTCCATCGCTCCTGAAGGTGGAAGCCGATGAGAGACTCCCTGCGATGGTAGGGGCTGACGTGGAGGTAGTTTACTGAACTTTAGATGGGCTCCTCGATTTCTCTCACTGTGAAGGTTCTGTTGCAGGGTCTGGGGGAGGATTCCAATAGGGAAGGACTTAAGAAGACTTTGCTACCTGTTGCCAAGGCCCACGACGACAGTATTGCAGTGGCCTCGGGTGCTGGCGGCCATGGTCCCGGCCTCAGTCATCTTGTTGGGTCAGAGATCACCATTTAAACCCCCACTAGCTAAATCTGCTTCACTAAAATGGAACAGATTGTTCAAATCATTAGCAAACACCTTCTTTCTGTTTCTATTTCCAGAAATGGAAATTTTCGTTTTTGCCGTTTCTTGAAATAGAAACGGCAAAAATGTTATCAAACGGGCCCTTAGTTCTAGGTGACAAGAAGCTATGGAGCATCTCTTTTAAGTTCAAGTTTTCTCTTCATGATTTGTTTCTCCAGTCCTAGCAATTTCAGATTTGATTTAATTCAGATCTGGTTTTTAGGGTTGGTAGTATTTCAAATCAATCAAGTTATTTTAATTCAAGGATTCAAGTATGGAAGTTCAGGTAAGTAGGCTTCTACAGTAGTATTTTCATCCCCCTCTCATTCCCTCTTCTTACTACCCATCATTCTTAAATTAGGTTTAAAATTTTTAGTTTTACATTATTGCTTTCCTTTCCCCCAAGGTCATTGGCTAGATGCATATGTTGGCTTTGCCCCTCTCTAGCCATGGAACCATCATTTTATTTTGATTATTTATGTTGCATCACTTCCCCTAAAGCCAAGTAGAAAAGCCCTTGTAAGAGTACTCTCTGGTCAAGTAGGAAAGCTCATATTATTTATGGTGCATCCCTTGGGCTAAGTAAAGATACCTACTTGTGTGCCTCTCTCTAGCTTTTTCTCTTTTTTATTTTATTTATCTATTTTTCAGCACCTTTATTTTCAATTATTTTCTTTTTAATTGCGTGGTTTGAGTATTTAAATTCCTAGATGATGAATGGTTAGAGTTAGAAGTGAATGGTTATGTCATTCAATTTTTATTGCAATTTCAATTCCAATTTCCCTAGATGTATTGGTTAGGATGTTCTTAGATGCATTTGTATTAGGAAAGTAGTTAGAATTAGATGACCATAATCAATCATTACACTTTCGCAATACTAAAAGAAGCTTAAAATAAAGTGGCTGCTCTCCTTGTGTTCGACTCGTTAGCTACACTGATTCGTACGCTTGCGATTACTTTTAAAATTCAAACAATGATGCACCATAGTAGTGGAGCACAAATGAACTCTGGTTAGCAATAATCTATTGTTGGGAAGGAAAGGATGATCCTTCATGTCATTATTGTCATGTCCGCAACACTGAAAGGGATTCAAACCTCCTACGAAGCTGGAGTAACATTTCTAACATTGAAGACCTCCTCCTTAATTTCAACATGCTGGGCAAGCCTATATAGAGGCTATGGACCTTCCACACAACTCCCCAGACATATGGGGCCAAGACTAGAAGAGTGACCCAGCCATAAGGGATCTTTTTGGGGCAATCGGATGGAACAACTGGTTGGCCGGTTGCACCCCCCGAAGAAATTTAAATAGCCCAAATGGGGTTATTTGGAGGTGAGACCCACGGCCACCTACCCGTATGTCCTGGGATCACTCCACTGAGTGGCCACACCTTTATAGTGATGGATTAATGGATATGTACCTCATGGTTGTGGACCCACATTACTAGCCATTGGAGAAACCTTGCTTGGCAAAAAACCCATTATTTTGCCAAATAGGATTTAGTCAATAAATGAGCCTACAGCCCAACCACCTCTCATTTGCTAATTTGTGCAAGTGAAGGAGAGGAAGAAGAAGAAGAAGGAGAAGGAGTGGAAGGAAAGAGAAGTTGAGGAAGGAGCTCCACCTCCAAGCATCCATTGTGAAGGTCTCCCTCTCTCATTGCCAAGGTAGGCTCTCCCCCTCTCTTGTGAAAGTTAATTTCTCTCTCTTCTCTCTATAAGATCATGACCTAAGCTAAGGAGGGGACTCCTTGTACATTTTACACTAAATGGGGAGCTTAGGTGAGATGGAACTCATACCTATATGGACCAACTAAACTCATCCTAGCATGTAGGTATGAAAGCCATGATATTGGGTGCCCTAGTTTGGGGAAAACACCAAATTGCGCCAATGAGTCGGTAAGGATTGAATCCCTCACAATTGGAACTATGGGTTCATGCCTTAGAATGTGTAGAAAGGCTATAGGGTTAAAGACCCACAAGGGGGGAGCCAAAATTGGCAGAACATCCCAATTTTGGGCCAACCAGTTGATTGAAACCCATCAGTCGGTTGCATCTTTGCAAGGGCCTATAAGCCTTTGGATTGATCCTCCGGTTGGCATCAACCAGTCAGGATCATCCACTAGACCCATCAGTCGGTTATAGTAGGTTTGGCTTATACTTTTGGGTTTTGTTGGGGATTTTGTTAGGGTTTGTTGGGAGATTTAAAGCGATTAAAATATGACTTTTTTATATGCTTTTGATAAGTTAACCAAGAGTGGGGAAATACATGTATATACGGGAGATTTCCAAATTTCCTAAATTCGACTACAATTCAGGTGAGTGGGTGTTTTGACTTAATTTAATGAGTGTTTTTATTTTAATTTTATTTTCGCATGCTCATAAATTGTTAGCATACATGTTTGAGCATTAATTTCCTATTTATGTATGTGTTATGTGAATTGGAGCATATATGTGTGAGTATGCGGAAATGTGAGAATGTGATAAGATGTGGATATGGATGGTGAGGGACACGGTGAAGCTGAAGGCGAAATTCTGGTACCATGTGCCTTGGGTGTATGTGTATTGTATTGTGGTGATTGCACTCATGAATAATATGGATGGCTAGGATCACGTTACTGGTGCTACATTCCCTTGCCAATAGGGGATGATGTATTGACTAATCCCAACGGGCAGGTCTGAGGCTTGTTTTAGAATCTCAAGTCTGTTGTATGATGTGTGAATGATGTACCTGGGCGCTATATGGTCAGGCCGATGCAGTTAGGGGGATTACTCATAGGGGCTTACTTGGTATCAAAGTATAAATGTAGAAATTGGTATGCTTCTGCTTGCAACTAGCTTATATTGTCGAGTGACCGATGGTTACTAGTGAAGAGGGATGCCACCTATGTTGAATAGCACTCAAACCAATCTATTGGACTTAGTGTGATTGTCTAGGGATGATATTTAAAAAGGAACTCATGCTGCATTAAAGGACTTGTTGAGCATGTCATAACATTATTATTGTTGTGTGTGCTTGCATCCCCCCAGTCTTCACTGGGCTTATGAAGCTCATCCCATTTTATTTTCCATTTTTAGATTGTGATTCAGGTGTATAAGTATCAGAGTAGAGTGAGGTCCTGGTTAGCATAGTCGAGGAGTAGTGTACACAGGATTATATGAAGCACGACCAAGACTGTGGTTGTGATGATTATGCCTTTGGGTATCTATTGGGATGATGGGCATCATCCCATTTTTTTTTTTTTTTTTGTTCTTTCTGTATAAATATAATGATGCTTCTTGATATTGTATTTATTGGATGGTGATCTCAAACAATGTGGATAAACTAACTATCATAACATTAGCAGTTCATTAGCATGTAACTACAATATAACTCTATTAAACTATGTGATTCGGTTAGATTATCTTATAAGTTGTGTGTTGTTAAAGTACTGCATTTATGATCCTCAAGGATTAGCTAGCCACCGAATGGTGCCTAGGTCACACAGTCAGACTTGGTCAAGTGGGGTGTGACATCAAAACAAAATACATAGTGATGCTGCTTGACGATTGTCATTCGTAGAAGTGATTCCCAAAAGGAGGATGTGGATGATCCAATAGTTGAAATAGTTCTATTTGAGATTGTCTTTCTAAATAATGGTTTTTTTAATGACTTTTTTACATGATTTTTTTCAATAGTTTTTTATTTTTTATTATTTTAGATGCTAAGCTTTGGTCTATATTCTAATGTTTTAATTGGGCTTTTATTTTGTGATTGATTTTCAGACTGGTTTGATGAAACTAACATTTGTGTCAATTGCATATATGTCAATAAATGATAACAACCATGATCATTCATCAATTGATGATGATATCATTTTATACCAATTCCAAACTTTGCTAAATTACTTCTGGGTGAGAGAACTATGTCATGATAGTAGTTACATATGAGCAGTAATAGTAGTAGAGATACTCTTTAGACATTTAAATCATTGCTACCGGGAGTTCAAAGTTGAAAGACATGTTTTACTCAACCTACATCATAAAATGATACATAAACGATGGTTAGACGACAGTCATTGTGTTCGAGTAGATGAATAGATTGTAATTTTTATAGTTATAGTAGCACAGGGAATGCGTAATAGATAAGTTTCACGAAAATTCAATTGATTTGGATAGACAATTAGTGTTGTCGGCCATACAGTGTTACGAGCTATGCTTTATGTAGCAAATGAAACAATTAGGCCACCTAATTTTGAAGTAGTCCCTTCAGAGATTGCCAACAACCTAAAGTACAACTTTTCGGTTTAAGGTAATCTCAATCTTTAACTTGAATTGCTATATTTATGACTTTGGTACACCATTCTTTGATCACTTGTATGTACCATTTAGGATTGCAATGGGGCTTGATGGAACCTATATTAGTGCAATCGTACCCAGATCAAAGCAATCATGATATCAAAATCAAAAAGGCATTGATCACACTGAATGTTATGTGTGCATATTCATTCGATATGCATTTTACATTTGTATATGCGAGCTAGGAAGGCAGTGCACATGGTGCTCGTATCTTTGAAGAAACAAGAACAAATGATACCCTTGGTTTTCTTCATCCTCCTCCAAGTAGAATTCTCTAAATTATTATCAAGTTTCTCCTCTGATTGTGTCAAGGCAAAAAGTGCTAATTATATATGTGGTTCCATAATACTTCAAGGCAAATATTATACTACTTTCTTGGGTACTTAACACCATTACGAAGAAAAATGTATCACTTGACCAATTTTAGAGGGGATAGAGGAGGACGAAGAACACCTAATTAAGGAGTTGTTCAACCACAAACACTCATCTCTGTGGAATGTGATTGAAAGAACATTCAATGTCTTGAAAAATAAATTCTAAATTTTACAGAATATGAAGGGCTACCATATCGATGACCAAGCAAGAATCGTAGTGGCTTCTTATGGGCTTTATAACTACATTAAGGAACAAAAAATTGAGGATGACTTATTAGATAAATTTGTTTATGGACAAGTTGTAGTTGATGCACTCAATCCCAATCATTAGGGGTTTGATATTTCCACTTTTACTAGGTCCTAGAGGTGGACTATGATATTTGTAACGATATGGATGAAGTTTTTTATGTGTCTCTATTTTGACTAATTTTCTAGATGTGGATGCTACTTGTAAGGATGTGGATGATGTTTACTATTATTTCTCTATTTTGACTAATTTAAGGGTGTAGATGCTACTTTTTAAACATGTGGATGCATTTTTTGGTATTTGAGCTGGTGGTACTTAAGACTTTAATTTAAATATTGTCTCTTTATTTAGACATTTCCTATATCCAATATGATATGCATTGTTTATGTTTATCATATGTCTTTCAGTGAGACTAGTTTGCTAGATTAATATTTACTATGCATTGTGTAATTAAGTTCCTAATATTGGTAGAGAATATTTCAAATATCCAAAATGTTACACTTTTTTCATGTGGGTGGATGAATTTAGATTATGTGAATGTGGAGAAGGACAATGTAAGGTATGCGTCGCAAACGCTGAAGCAAACTATAACTGAAAATTCTAATGTTGCCCAAATTCAACTGGGGAACAATTTTATACACAAACTGATGTAGAGTTGCCTTATTGTAAAAAAATAATGTACTATACACTTTAAAATAACCTTTGTGTTTGACCTCCATGTCCAAGATCGAGGTTGTAAATTTTTTAGATGGAATATTACCGATATCAATTTTTCTAATACCAATCCTAGTTCACATTTAACAAATTGTGTGGGAATCTCAAACAATGAAGCTCATTCACCTTCATCAATTTGCTCCTTTCATTTTGTCAACGGATACTTACAAAAAACAATACAAGGCAAGGAGGAGAAGAAAATAATTCTAAAAAATGAGATTAAAGACTAAGAGGAAAAGACAAGGATATTTAGAGATATCCTTGACGCATTTAACAAGTTAGACTTAAACAAAAGCGGTAAATAATACCCCTTGATATGCCCTCTATTTAACACATTCCATTATAACATTTGACAGTTTGGGATTTTAATAACTCATAAAATCTTATAAATGAGGGAGTGGTGATGAGTGTTAAGACGACAGCGGGCTAAGGTAGTGAACTCCTAATTAAAACTGGGTTACATCAAGGATCAGCTCTGAGCCTTTCTCTGTTTGCGCTCATCATGGATGATCTAACCAGGCACATCCAAGACCAGGTGCCATGGTGTATGCTTTTTGTTGATGATATTGTTTTGATAAATGAGACAATGGAAGGGATTAATACTTAACTGGAGCCATGGAGATCAAGTTTGGAATCAAGAGGTTTTATGATAAGCATAACGAAGACAAAATATAAGATGTGTCCCTTTAGTCAAAGTAGGAGAGGTGATGGAGTGGTGAAACTTGATGAGAGGAAGCTACCATAGATTAACTATTTTAAATATCTGGGGTCAATCATTAGCAAGGAGGGTGTCACAGATGATGATGTTTAGGATGATTTTTTCCACAGAATTAAAGTGGGATGAATGAAGTGGAGAGGTGCGTCGGGAGTGCTTTGTGACAAACATACCTGTTAAACTCAAGGGAAAATTCTACAAAATACTAATACGACCAACTATATATGACATATGGGGCAGAGTGTTGGGCAGTCAAGAAGAGTAACTTGAATAAATTGGGTGTAGCGGAGATGAGGATGTTGAGAGGGATGTGTGGCAAAACCAAGAGAGATAGAGTAATGAATGATTACATTAGAAATGATTTGGGGGTAGCACCAATCCAAGATAAGCTCCGTGAGAGTCGGTTGAGGTGGTATGGTCATGTTCAACGAAGACCCATTGATGCCCCAATAAGAAAGAGCGACCAAATATATTTAGATGGAGCCAGAAGTAGAGATAGGCCTAAAATGACTATAGATGAAGGGGTTAAAAAGGATATTAATATGGTAGGGCTTGTTTCTAGTATGACTGCAGATACAGTTATGTGGAGGACAAGGACCTATGTTTCCGACCCCTTATAGGAAATATTCCTGTGATGCCACTTTTACTACTGTTGTGACTTCTTCATTTACCTCATTTTATTGCCTTTTGATTCCTCTTGGAATTTTTATTCTTATATCTACTATTATTGTAGATCATATCGGATCCATGTAGCCGACCCCATTTAGTTGGGATAAGGTTATGATTGTTGTTGTTGTAAAAAAACATACTTGTTAGGGTTATCTCCAACAATTATTGCATAGTTTGCAAAATTTGAAATTTGAGAAATGTTTTTACCTTATTAGGTTATGCCTTTATTTTGAATTAAAGTCAATTTTATAATAAGAGAAAATTACACCGCCACCCCCTGAACTATGTCCTCTAATCAACGCCCTCCCCTATACTTTTCGAATGACTCAGACACCTCCTTTAGATTTGAAAAATGGCAAATCCATCCATGCTGTTAGCCTTCCCTGTTAAGTGATGAAAGAACTGTTATTTTTTTTTTTTTGTTAAATGGCCAAAATACCCCCACCTAATGTGACATTACTAATTTGCCCTTGACACATCTTCTACTTCAACTCCAACGATTTCTTCTTTGGACAACCCGCTGGGTTTTTGTGAAAGAAGGCACTCCGGTGATCTACGACTATTGGTTCATCTCCATATGCTGTCGAACTCTGTGTGTAAATGTCTTGAACTTCTACAATGTAGTTGTCTTGTTGGAACTGCAATTCATTGTGAACCATTATGCAAGATTTTTTTAACTTACTGCTGAAGTGTGCTGAAATATTTTTTGATAATGATTCAAAGCTGTCTAATCTTCTAATATCTTATTTCTCCTAAGTAAAGCTAGCTGAGTCATATGGGTGCATTAATGTTATTATTTTGGACACCAGGAGGATTGCTGAACTGAAAGAGCAGGAGTACTAAATTGTTGTTGAAGGTGTCATGTACATGCTTATTGTTAAAAAAATTTCTCTGAGATCCAAGTCACTATGGTTCTAAGGCTCTCTGGATGCATCCGCCATGGGAGAGTAGAGGGATGGTCATCAAAGGAGAAGGAGCTTGAGTCCATTCACAACATTGAAGTCATGAATATGGTAAGGGATCACGTTGCCACTATCCTTGGTTGGAGAGGGACATCCAGTGTGACTCAAAGTAGGATTGGTTGAACAACCACCCAGTTGCAAAGGCTGAAGCTTGGCCAAATCTATGTTGCGTCCGTTATGTATGGATATTTCCTGAAGTCAGCATGCTTGAGACACAACCTGGATCATCTCTAGGTCTGACCAACCATGACCGTCCTCATGGCCATGGGATTGAAGTTCCACTTGCAGAGTTCGACGACATATGTTTTATCTAGAAAGACTAGTTCCAACCATTTCCACAGAATAAAGAAACCTATGCTTATAACCACTCATAAAAAAAATTTGCTGAATAGGTCAAGTTATGTTTTATTGAGAGGCAAACCACCATCTAAAAGTGGAAAATTTGGAAACATAGAAAGTCCTAAAGCTCTTACTTTGCAAGATGGAAGAAGAACCCTAAATGTTCACAGCCATTGAAGATGAACCTTCGCCGGAGGGTTGGAGATGAACCGATAGTTGCAGATCGCCGGAGCCCCTTTTTTCACAAAAACCCAACGGCTGTCCAAAGAAGAAATCGTTGGAGTTGAAGTAGAAGATGTGTCAAGGGCAAATTAGTAATGTCACATTAGGTGGGGGGTATTTTGGCCATTTAACAAAAAAACTAACAGTTTTTATTATCACTTAACAAGGAAGGCTAACGATAGGGATGGATTTGTCATTTTTCAAATCTAGAGGGGGTATCTGAGTCATTTCAAAAAGTACAGGGGAGGGCATTGATTAGAGGGCAAAGTTCAGGGGGTGGCGGTGTAATTTTCTCTTATAATTGATTGTAATAGCAAATGTCTGTAAGAAAATTTCCAAAAACGACTATTATTAGATAGCAATATGTGCAAAGATGATTTCAGAAATAAGTTTATCAAACATTTTTTTTAACAAAAAAATATGTTTTTGGAAACAAAAAAGGGGAAAATTGTTTCTACAGTTTCTAGACACAGAAACAACATAAATGTTATCAAATGAGACTTTTAGAAACCGCGTAAAAGTTATCAAACGGTGTCTTAGAAAACCTTGTCCCTATATTAAAACAAATAAAACGCAATTTAGAAAATTAGAGTTTTTACAAAAAAAAAAAATGATTTTGAAATGATAATGAACCCATTAATTAATAGAAAGCATGAGAAGAAAAAGACAGTAGTTGCAGTACATTAGCAATCCTTCGTGGGGTGGGACTAAATCAAGCAGGAGTAGGGTTTCTATTTTCCGATTCATAGTGGGATAGCGGAGGCGAGCACCAGAGGAGATAGTGGGAAGTTTGAACCCTCCGTGCGTAGACGATGGGGAGGGGAAAGTTCAAGGGCAAGCCTACGGGTCGAAGGCACTTCTCTACTCCCGAAGAGATGCGTAAGCACAACCATCCCCAGGCTTCAACCACGCACACACATCACGCTCTCTCTCTCTTGCTCTTCTTTTCTCTTCTTTTTGTTCTCCCCGTATCCTTCTGTCGTCCTAGAAAAAATTAGGGTTTCTGTATTTTCTTAATTTTCAGATCTTGAGCGGATTCCCTCATCGTCGTGGAAAGTTTTTGGAACAATTTTGATGGATTTTATTGCAAAATCAGTTTTTTTTCACTCAAAATTTATTATGAATTTAGAAGCTAGTCATGAGTTGAGTATTTATGTTGAAGTTTGTTGAATAATTGTTTGAATTTGTCCAAGAATAACTGGAACATCAATTCATATGTATCTTAATGTATTTCCCAACAAAGTTTGGTTTTTCAATCAATCTTGGATTAGGCGCTTGGTGAGTTTATATTTCATGCACTTACCACGTAGTAATGTTAATAATATTTGTAGTAATTTGTTTCAAAGATAAACGCGGGTCACTTGTACATGGATGCAATACTTTTTTTTTTTTTTTTTTGAACCCAAACGAAAAAAAAGTGTATTAATATTTGTTAGATAAGGTTGTTGCAACACAATTGTTTTCAGAAATTGCTAGTGTCGTTGAAGATCTAAACTCTATAGAAACTAATATTTTGGTCCTGTTGACTCGTCTTTATTTAAAGTTATGAAGTACTATGCACACTAGATAATTGCATCATGCTACAATTGTTGCTTAGGTCTTGAAATAAACATAAATGGAATATGATCTATGGATATGGGTGCTTCCTTTGTCTTCATGAAGAAGAAAGAAAAGTTAAACCTTAGTTCCTGAGATCTGCATGGTGCTTTTTTTTTATGTTGGCACTTATTTGTGAGTTCTAACTTGAACTAATCTCTTTCTCAACTACATAATTACAGTTGCTGGTACTTCCACTCGTCCTCGCACTTTTAAACAGGTATTTCTCTATGTTCTTAGTAATATATAGCATCTCTTATCGTCCTTTTCTTTTGGAGTTGTTTTACATTGATTAAGTAGATTTATGATGGGTAACGAATTCTCATTTGATGTTGATAACTGCTTTTCAGTACTTGCCCCTTAACTTGCGAACTTAAAAGATGCTCACTGAACGGCTTTATTCTCTACTGTAGCTGTATGATGATGGTCACTACTGTTTACTATTGTTTGGTTTCCTCCTTTTTTTTTTTCCTTATAAATTCAAACAACTATTGAATTCTCTTTGGTATTAACTTCTGGAAAACATTTTCTTAAAGTACTTTTCAAGGGTTTGAATTAATTTGAGGTTAGCTACATGAAAACCCAAATTGAAGGCCAAATCTCCGGTCGTTAAAATTGAAGCTGCGTATTTTGTTAATGGATGAGTTTTTGTACTTGAATGCAATGATAGATCATTTATCATAATTTTAACTCTTCGATTATTGAGTCGGAAATTCCTTTAAAAAACTAATTTTTGCAGTTTTGTGTTGACCAATGTTATTGGACTTCTCTTCATCAATAGTCCAAACTGTTTGCAAACTGGATGCGATACAGCACTAGTCTGTTTTGGTTGGAGACCTGCAGTTCTTCCCCTTGATTAAAATAGAGCCTCATGATGTTGGATTTTTGTAATGCAAAAAATCCAAAAGAGCTCATACTGATATTGTGAGGAAAAACTCCTAATGTGGCCCATTTATATTAATCCTGCTTGCTGAATATCAGCTAGGTATTATTTCCCTCATCCTAAATCATCTACTGCATTTTGTGTGCCCTTACTAACAGATTACACATGTAACTGTCTTCCAAAGAGTGATTCCTTTTTCATTGGATGGGATGCAGGTGTTGTGAGTTTTTCAGCTGCTTTGACATAAGCTATTAGACATTAACAACTTTGATGAATAAGAACCATATAGCTCTTGCCATTTCGCAACTAATTGCTAGTTTTTCTTCTTTTTTTTTTTTTGGGGGGGGGTGGGAATTTGCACGCCACACTGTTGGTGGTGCAGAGAATGGTATCATCCACATAGGCCCCACATGGTTAGAGCAAGAGAAAAAAAATAATAAAGAACCCCATGTCAGAGGGAAAGAGTACTTTGGCGTTGTGGCAATTCTTTTCCCATAAATTTATAAGCATTAAATCTAGAAGAATATAATATTATGTGATGAAGAACTTTTTGAATTTTTTTTTTTCCTTAATCCCTTTAGGTCCTTTTGATTAAATGAACTAGGAAATAACTTCCCAAGTTATAAGTAAACTGATGCGACTTATTAAATGTCAAAACCACATGGTTATTAGCTAAGCCATATGTGTAAGAAAATGATTGGTTGATCAATTAATTCCTTCGTCAGTGTGTGTGTAATGAGGGACCGGTGGGTCCCGAAGACCCAACTCGGTTGGCTGTGGACCCACTTAAGCACCTAGAAGCCAAATACTAGAACAGTGGCAATTTGGTAATAAACTAGGGTTCCCAAGGCTTGAATAGATAAGCAAAGGACATAGCATATAATGGCAACCAGTAATTAATAAGGGTGAGAGGGGTAGTAGATTAAATGGGAATTAATGATGGTTAAAGGACAAAAGGAGACCTCGCATGTTGGGAGGGCAATAATTATGGGAGTTAAAACTAAGGGTTTCAAGCCACGATTCAAGGGAGGGATTGGAATTGTCTTCAACCTCGGATTGGAAACCAGAAATGGAAAACCAAATGATGCGGATCCGGGTTCCAAGGATTGAAATCGGATCGCTTAGGGCCCACTAAATAATCAAATAGTTCACTTTAGACAAGATCAGGGGCAATAGTGTAATTTCTGGTACAATTTAAACCCCTTTTTAGAGTGAAGTAAGTGAATAGGGGCTTAATAGGAATTAAATCCAAAGAGAAGGATCAATTCTGAAAATAAAGATGATAGTGGGGTTAAGCTGAAATAAAACCAAGAGTGAGGGGTTATTTTGCAAACTAATAAAGAGGGGTGTCTTTAATAAAGAATTCAGAAGTTGGAGGGACTTATTTGTAATAACCAGAATTAATGTGTATAAACAAAGTCTACTTCTTCCTCACGATACTAACCTGCTAAGGTGGAAGAACCAGGGAAAACAAAAGAGGAGAGAACTCCTTGAAGGCTTCTCAGTTTGGTCTGGAATTTCTGGAGGAGGGTCGCCTATAGGTGGAAATCCCTCGGTTAAAGCTTCAGTCCAAGCAATCCAATAGTGAGAGAGATCGAAGGACCTGAACCAGATCTGGGCAGAGAAGGGTTTCGCAGGCAAGAAGGAAATTTCCTGCAATTGCTTCAACAGGCCTTGGATGGCTCTGCAATTCTGGTCGAAGGGCCCCCTAGTGGTCCTTAAGAAACCCTCCAAAGGGCTTGAGTTTTGGCTGACCGGTTGGAGAGTTCCAGCCAAGGTTGACTGTAGCTCAAACCCTGATAATGGAGATCAATCTTGGGCCTGTACCTGTATTTCAACCTGAACTGGGTGGCTGGTATTGGATCGTCAATGACACTCCTACTTACTCTTTAAGTCACTCTCTTTCAAAAACTAAACAGAGAATAAAGAGGGAAGAAGAAGAAGAAGAAGATAAAAAAAAAAAAAAAAAAAAATAGGAGAGGGGAGAAAATCAGAAGACGAGTACAAGAGGGTCGGCAGCCATTGTTCAACCAAAACCTAAATTCTCAAATTGATTCCAAAAATCTAAAAACTGAACTTCTCCATCGTTTACATGTCCAATATAAAGGAAAAAAATCAAACAATTAATAGAAACTACTTGAAAGGAAACTATTCTAAAATTAGAAGCTAGCTAATTTAAAAAGAAGTTATTTCTAAAACAGAAGAAAATCAAATCAAAATATATATTTTTTTCCTAAGTCCATCGTACAATTGCATCACCAAACTACTGCAAGATTGAATAGCTCACCTTAGGATACTTCAATGGGCCTGAAATTTCTGGTGGGGAATCGATTCATCTGTCCCAATTGATTCCAGCAAGAACTGGTTGCAAAAGTCACTTGACAAGGAGTATTTAAACTCTGTAACTGAACCTAGCGATAGCCTCAGACCTGGTTTTAGTTGCAGGTCTGGTCATGGAGTATTAGCTCACAGCAGAGGCTGTTTCTGGCCAAGAAAACGCTGCAGTTGGGTCGCCTTAATGTGGTGAAGGTAGCCCCCAAGTTTGAAGCTGAGAGGACTTGTGTTGGGGAAGATCCCCTTGATTACTTGGGCTGTGATGTACCGTCCAGAACAGGGGATTCACAGGTGAGGAAAGATCAATAGCAGAAGAGCAGAAACGAAAGATGAAGAATCAAGGGAGATGGAAACCTCTCTTGCTGGACTGCTAGGGTTGCTGGAACAGAGAAGAATAAGAAGGAAGGAAGGTGAGAAAAAGGAGAAGGAGAAACGGAATTGTAGGGAAGAAGGGAGAAATCACGTAGAAGAAGAAGAAATTGGAGGGAGGAGGGAGGAGGGAGGAGGGAGGAGGGAGGGGGGAGGGGTATCGCTGGGGGAAGGATAGAACGAGAGAGAGAAGGGAGGTGGGTATGATGGTTACAGTGAACCATTCAATTTATTTCTTCTTCAATTCATTATCTCCATAACTTGGGTTACATGCTAATTTATATTACACCAAAATAAAAACAAACTTAATGAAAACCTAAACTGAAATAGAAACTCCTAATTGCTTCCTAAAAGTCTAATAAAATATAAACACAATAAAACTAACATTGGAAATTTCTACTTGCTTAATAGCTACCCGAAAAAGTAACCCAAAATAAAAGATTACATATCTTGTGTAATCTTTGCCAAATAAAATAAATATTCTAAATACCAAAGTTGGATCCGGTTCTTGGTCCAGGCTCTCGAACGGGTTTGGGTCGATCCATCGAAGCGCTCTTGCAATCTGTGTGTGTGTGTGTGTCCTTTATTTTTTTTTTTGGGGGGGGGGAAGCAAGTCAGTTGTGTTTCAACTAGAACTGGTTGAAATTTTTAACTAGACTGATGCAGATAGAAGAAATAAAAGGAGGAATTATTAACTTGCGATGGCAATTCCTTGTGAAGTTAAGAGTCTGACTACAAGTCTAGTCATGTGGGTAGTCTTAGGAGTTCTTTTTTATTTCTGAGAGTTGTTACTCCTGTCTTATAGTCATAGCAGGATTTGAGTTTTTAGTGTGATTTTGAGTAATTTGTGTAGAGCCCTAGTTGATCTAGGAGTCTCTTAAGCTGAGTCGGTCTTGGTTTTGGGTTTTCCATCTTATTTTGGGAATAGTTTCTGGTCTGTCCAAGTCGGTGATTGATTGAGTTCAGTCCAGAGATTGTAAATAGATATACAGAGATAATCGTTCCCCATGATTTGTTAAGTAAATAGCTTTTGTTATTTCTCTTCATGGCTACTGTTTATTCAGAACAACCTGAGTGGATTTCTCTGTTCAACTTGGTGGATATTAAGGGATTCAGGTTGATTCCTGAGATGTTTATCTTAACCTATATCTTCTAATTTCTCATCTCTAACAACAGGTCAAATTTTTTTACACTTACGGATCCTGTTTTCACCTATATAACTATATTTCAGTGAGCTTTCTGAACGCATGACTCTTAGAATACTTGCCTGCGTAGCTCAATCATGAATCTGTTGTTCAGAAATCTTTTGCAGAGCCATTCTATTGACAAGATTAGCAGTCGACCAGAAAATTGAGTTATCTGATTTTTCTGCTAAATGTTATTACTTGTTTACCTCAGTTACTCTGTTTTTTCTGTTTTGGTGATCCTGGTTTTTCCGTTTCTTCTAGTTTTCCTAGTGAAAACTAGTTTTTCGCTACTTTTTGGTCCTATGATTTCAATTATACTTTTTAACTTATTATTTTCATTCTAATTATTATGCTTTCTATCTTCCTTGGCTCTTCTTATCATTGAAGTAGCCGGATAAGTTGGGGCCTCGGATTCTGGTAGGTCATATGATTATATATACTTTGTGGTTAACGGCAACAACAATAACATTTCAGCCTTTCCCAACTAAATGGGGTCGGCTACATAGATCCATGAGAGGTGGGAAAAAAAATAGGAGTAAAAATAAAGGAACACAACAACACCTTAGAAACATCCCACCTATATGGGGTCTACTACATGGATCTTTGCCTCCAAACAGCTCTATTTGAGGTCATACTAGAGTCAGGACCTAAATTCTGCATCTTTCCTACTACTTTTCCTATGGTCAATTTAGTCCTGCCCCTAGTTCATTTAGCTCCTTCCATCTGAATCTGATCAATCCTCCTTATTAGTGCATCCTAAGGCCTCCGTTAAACATGGCCATACCACCTCTAACAACTTTTTTTGGAGCTTCTCCTGAATCGGGCAACTATCAAATCAGCTCTAATATTGTCATTCCTTAGTTTACCTCTCTTAGTTTTTCTGCACATCTATTTCAACATCCTCATCTTTGCTACACTCAACTTATCTATATTACTTTTCTTGATTGCCCAACATTCCTCCCCATACATCCTAGCCAGTCTTACTAACTGTCTTATTAAAATTTCCTTTAAGCTTTAAAGAATACGTTGGTCACACAATACTTTGAATGCACCTCTCCACTTCAACCATCCTAGTTTAAATATTGGTTAAGTGAGAAAAAATCTTGGGTTTTACCTTAATGTTCATTATGATGATGTCCTATGCCATCCTTGAAGCTTATGCGTGAAGGTCTTTAGATAATAATTTAAGTTTTAGGTTTCCATTTTTGTGTGGTGTGCTATTTCCATTAAACGTGCTGGAGTCTAGTGCTTTAGGTGGCTATTAGCCCTTCATGTACTTATACCTAATAAATAATTTGAGGTTGAGAAAGGAAATGGGAACAACAAATCATAGTTGGCAAGGCAACAAGGAGACCAAAGGTGGTGGAGGGGTGTCTAAGAACTTAGGCGACAAGGGGCCTAAGTGTTATTTTTTATTTTTTCTCTTTTCTAACATTATTTTGTATGCTATATGTACTTTATATCATCAGAAAATAAACATTAAGCTACATTAAGTCATCAAAAATCAAGGTTAAGTCACATTAACTCATAAAAAATCAACACTTAGAGAAATGTTATTGTTCTCTAATAAGTTTGACTAGTCAAATGATTTTATTTTTGCACGAGATTTTTGTATTAGGTAGAGCACAAAACCAGCATTCCAACAAGTCTAAGTTGTAATGTCAAAGTTATGTTGTGGTCAAACTTATTTTAAAATGCATGAATGCTTTTAAAATCACTTGAATGGAAATAATTTTATGGACATCAAAACAAAAATTATTTGGTTTTTCCCGCACTTTTGGTTTTAGCAGTGTTTGGCTATGATAAGATTTATGAAATTTTCAGATTGAGAAAAACCCAAGCATTTGAAAATCGCCCCTACAACAAAAAATCCAGTTTTTGTTCTTGGATTGGGGGGTTGACTTTTTATCCTTTTATTTTTAAACTATTTTTATTGGATTCAAATAGGGGGTATTTTCTTAATAGGGTTTAGGGGTTGCATGGACATTGTGTTTGTCCATGCTTGGAACCTCTATGATCGCATTAAGTTGGGATAAGGCTTTGGTTGTTGTTGTTGTATTCCAAATAAATGAAAATAAGTGTTGCATGTTGCACTAAGGCGACAGTCGCTTAGACACCAACTATGCAAAAAACAACTCAGCCTTATCCCAACTAAATGGGGTTGGTTATATGAATCCGATCAAAGATAGCAAAGAAAAGTAGAAGTAAAAGGGGAGGAACACAACAAATTGATAAAATCTCACCTAAATGGGGTTGACTACATGGATTCTTGTCCTCCAATCAGATCTACTCGAGGTCATACTTTGGTTCAAGACCTAAACTATGCATGTCTTTCCTCACTACTTCTCCTATAGTCATTTTAAGATTGCCCGTAGCTCTTTTACCTCCTTCAATCTGAATCAAATCACTCCTTACTGGTGCATCCCTATGCCTCCATTGAACATGACCATACTACCTCAAATGGTTTTCTCGGAGCTTATCTGCTATAGAACGGGGTTGCTCATGATTTCTTGGAGAGTCAAGAAAGGTCAAAGTGGGGGTAGAAGTTGGAAACGTTATCATTTCTGGAATTTTATCCTTTTTGGTGGTCAAATTTAGAAGTTCTTAGATTCCCAAAGGAGGCTAGCTAGAGTAGGTTTTGATTCTTAGACTAAATAAGTTTTGTTTTATTTGGTGATTATCTTTTTCCTTTTTTTTATTTTTATTGAGAGTCATAGTTAGCAAGTGGTTGTCTAGTTTTTATATTGCTGTAATTTTGGTTCCATGAAGAACGAATTGAAGTTTGGTTTTCTCTATTGCATTTTCTCTTGCCTTGTGGATTTGAGACTTACAAGTTGAAGACGTGCTCTTTTTCTTGTTTATGTGCTCTCTGCTATGTTATTATCATGAATGGAGGCAACTGACTAGTCAGTTCTAATATAGTCATTCCTTACTTTATCCTTCCTAGTTTTGCCGCACATCCATCACAGCATCCTCATCTTTGCTACACATAACTTATCTATATGATACTTCTTAACTGCCCAAAATTCTACCCTGTACATCATAGCCAGTTTAATGAGTTTTCTATAGAACTTTCTTTTAAGCTTTAAAGGAATATGTCAGTCAAACCAAATGGGAACAAATCTTGTTTAAAATTATGTATATATTTCTGTTCAATAGGGATCAAAATTGAAGTGTTTCAGTGACTTTGGTTGAAACTGACTGAAGTTAAGCATCACATGAAAGTACAGGTTTTATATTAGAAGTCGCTGGAATATGAATTGAAATCATTGAAATATCTTGGATTCGGCTATGGCTGGAATCAAGAATAAAATAAAAAATTGCTTTCTTGATTGGGTTGATATGGTTGGTTCAGTAGTGTTTCTGTGTTATATCCATGTTAAGGAAACATGATTAGTATCTTTGGTATATTCTTCTGATGATTTTGTTTGCATCTAATGCACAGCTCTAATTGGGTTTTCTTGACAGATTATTTTATTTATTTATTTATTTTTTATATCATGGTTGGTTTCATAAAATAAGCAATGCTATACATAAAAAATGTAAATTTTTTTTATTTGTTTAAAAAAAATTCTGCTTCCTCTCTTTTTTTTATTTGCTTTTTGTCTGGGTACACTTGTAAAACATTCTCCTTCATTTTATCAGGCAGAAGTTGAAGATAAGGAAGAAGAAGAAGAAGAAGAAACTGAAGAATCTGAAGAGGAATCGGAAGAAGAACCTGAGGTCAATTATCTATTTTGTTGATTTCCTCATCTTCTGTAGTGCGTTGCTATTTTTTGCTCACATTCAGAGTTGTCTTCTATGCACCTGACATTTTTGGAAAAAATTATCAGTTGGTAATAAGATTGTTGCTTATTTGAATTGGCTGGGTATGTTGGCAGAAGCGAAAAGGAACTGAGGGTCTTATCGATATTCAGAATCCTAATCTGGAGAAAACAAAGAATCTGAAAGCTAGGGATGTTGATGTAAGTTTGGAAGTCTTCTTTACATTCTTTTTCTGTAACCATGGAAGATATGATTGTATGATAATGCTTTTCTCATTTTGCAGCTTGAGAAAACGACTGAATTATCTCGGCGTGAAAGGTTTGTATTCTCTCTTCTTAAATTTTCATCTAATAGGGACTATTTAATTTAGGGGATATTTTTGCATATACTTGAAATACTGACTTATGGTGACTAGCATTTTTCATCACTGTTATCTTTTATTTTGATTGGAATAATGGTATAATTTAAGAAATTCAGGGGAGAATGACAACATGTTTCTATCTTTGTGGTTTTATTGTGTTTTTTCTGCAGGGAGGAGATAGAGAAACAAAAAGCACATGAACGATATATGAGGCTGCAGGAACAAGGAAAAACAGAGCAAGCAAGAAAAGATCTAGGTAAGCCACAGTGTCTGATTCCTTGAATCCTCTCTTCAAATTTTTCAATTTATCAGCCCTGCTGGTTGAAATTCAGAGTACTGGAGGCGTTCTAATTTTGAATGCCTAGCATACCAGTAGCGGCCTGACTTTGCAAATGAATATATGAAGGGTAGGCACATAGACATTCATAGGTTGGGGTTGACATCAAATATGGCTTGTAATAGAGTTTGTTTGCGGAACAGAATCCATGTATAGGTGGTATAAAGCTTATTTTACTAGAGTATGTGAAGAGTAGGCATGTCTCATTTGGGCTCAAATGGTTTTGTGATGTACTGATTTCACTTGTTCTTTTGATTTTCTCTGTGCCATATGATTGATGGTTAAATGAGACTCAAATGCATCATAATGTCTACTATACTGGCTTCATTTTTCATATGGATCCCACGTTGATGTTGAACCTTTAAGATGTCTCTAATTTCTACCTAGGATGTCTTTGGTAAAGCTTGTTTTTATTTCCTTTTGATGATCTCTTTCTCTTATACCACCATTTGAATCTTTGACCCTAAGGTTAGAACTTAGAAGCTATCGTCTTTTCCAACTGAGCCATGAGGGTGGTGGTTGTTTTGATAATTCGAATCACTCCCGACATTGCCTTTCTTTGGGTCTTAAGGAAAAATGAAACAATGGAATCTCCAATCCTTCAAAATGTGAAACCATTTAAATAGGGGTGTCGAACCCTAGGCCAAACTGGTAACCCGGACTGAAACTGCTCAATAAATCCCAAATTGACTGACCGGTTGTGCTATTGGTTCGGTTTTGTTGGTGGTTTTAAGAGAAGGCAAATATTTGGTTAGTCTTGGTTTGTTTCAACAGATTGAAAGTGACCCAATTGAACTGAAATATAGGGCCAACTGATAGTTGCCCGTAAAACCCCACCCTTTTTAACATTTCCATTTTTCAGTTTATGTATTATGCCTGTTCTCATTATATAAAGTCATATATGTGCCATGAGTCCATAGGCCTTAAATTTCAGTTTTATAGGTTTATTTGGGTCCTGCTGCATTATGCTGTCCCTATGTTAGGACCAAACTGCAAAACTGATGTAACCCGACCATTTGACAACCGCTACATTTAAGCAAAAGCTATTGAATAATATCGTATAGAACTTTATATTTGTGTTTGAGCTTTGAATTTAATTTCCTCGGGGTATTTTAATAATGATTTCAAAGGTTGTCAAAAGTTGAGTGGAGGTGATACTAATAAGACACAGAAAATGGGCTCATTTTAGTGGAAATAATTTTTTTAGGGTTGGGTAGGAATACTGGATTTCCTTAATTAGTTGGTCTTGTTAGAGTCATTCTTTATTTTTAATTGTTATTGAAGTGTTTTCGTTAGGCTGGAATAGGTCTTTATGAATCCAGCCTTGCTTTTCTCTACTTTATTTTATGATGAGTTTTAGTCAGTTAAAGACTCCATCCAATAGAGTTCTAAGTTTAGTTTGAGTCTCTTTGAGTATTTTATGAGTTTGTAAAGGGTTTCGGCCCTGACATGAATTTGATGACTAGAAATTGACTTTCACCTTTCAATTCTTGAGATTCAAAGCTCTCTCTGCTGTCGTGATTCAGTAGAAATCTGGTTCTGATTTCAGGAAGGCTTGGTGGTGATTCCAAGTTGGGGTTTGGTGGGATGCCAACCCTGAGATTTAGGTGGGATTCCTGATTCATATCCTTCTCTCTTTTTCTTATCTTTTTAGTAACAAGTCAGGTCTGAGAATTCAATACCTTTCATATTCTCTCACTAGTTTCCTTTATTTCTACTTGCTTGATTGATTAGTACTCTGTTAACCTATTTTCTCTTCTGTTCTTGCTTAGATTCTGTTTTACTTGTTAGTCCTTAGTCCTGGTTTCAGGTTCTATTTAAAAATAGTCTTTCCATCGATTTCTAAGTCATTCTCTAAGTAGGAGATCTGGAAATTCTTGGTTTTGGTTTCTGATTTCAAATTCTAATTCAGAGTTCTGTTCTGCTATTTCTGCTATGCCTGTTGCTATTCTGATTGTCATTGGTTACTGTTCTGAATATACTAAACTCGGCCATCTCAAATCGAATTCTTCAATAATTTGGAATCTGACCATTGAATTGCCATCATTCTTTTATCGTTTACTCTCCCAATAAACTACACACAGAGACCTGAATTCTGGCTAAATCTGACTTTTCTTTTTTCTGTTAATTGAGTTCTGTTGAAATCTGGTGAAGGGTCTCTGCGATTTTGGAAAAATTCCTGGTTTTCTAAACCCTAGTCCTTAGGTGGTTAGATACCTATTAGGAGGTGTAAGAAACCACAGTTCTCGAGATTAAAGCTGTCCTGATACTCAACTGGGGCTTTCATCTGTCTTCATTTATGTGACACAAATTAGCATCTACTGTACGTTATGAGTCCAGGTGGTGAAAATGTTGTATGGCTGTAGTTGGAGCTAATACCATTTAAAATTAAAGAATACACTTGAAACTTTCAGGACATCGCAGGGGGTTAACTAGTAAACCTGTGCTTCGTTGCTCCCATTTTTTTCGGCAAATGAGGGTGTCCAGACCTTTGGCCTGATTAATCCCCTGGATGCATGTGTACACCCCCACACACGCTAGTCAGGTCAGCACCAACTCCTATGAGAACCATAGGAACCGTGTGGCTGGCCCCTAGGGGGTAAGGGGAGTTGACCTTAGCATTGTTCCCATTTTCCATTCTCAAAGATAAATATTTATTATCTTGTCCCAAACCGCCATTCCCGTTTGCATTATTTATTCTAACATTGCTATCATTTATTTTTGGTCCATTGACTGGCTCTAATGGAATTTAAAATTTTGTACTGATCTATTCATCTCTACTCTTGGGCTCTTTGTCGCTTTTTACTTCTTTTTTTTCGGGGGGCGGGGGCCGCCGGGGGGGGGGGGGGGGGGGGGTATTATTTCATTGCTGATTGATTATTACTATTTGCAGAGCGTTTATCCATGATACGCCAACAAAGGGCAGAGGCTGCAAAGAAACGTGAAGAAGAGAAGCAAGGTATGTTCCATGTTCCACCTCTCAGCTGTATGCGTTTTATTTCACCATATACTTTTTACCTTAAATTTGACTTGGCAAATAAAAAAACTTTGCAGCCAGAGAACAGAAGAAAGCTGAAGCACGCAAGTGATATTGGCAACGTGATGGAAAGCCTCCCCAAGAAGTAGTTCCTCAACGCCAACAAGAAACATTCTATTTTTTTTCCTGATTTACCAGTTAAGTTATTAAAAAAAAGTGGCGATTATTATGTCAACATTAGAAATTGTGGAAAATATTTATGTTAGATGATGATTGACCATGTTATTGTGTTATGGTAGAGCAAGCGAAAAACTTCTCTGACCAAGCAGGGTAGGATAGAATCTCACACGGGCCAACACCCCATTCTTATTGGCCGTTCGATCTGCCGGTGCCCATTTAACTTTTCTGCCCAGGGAATCAACCGTGGTTGTGCGTTTCCTGTCTCTTATAGGAAAATCATAGATTGGTCATATAGCAACCTTTTGCTTCATCGAGGGTATTCGATTCAAATAAAGACAGAACTTAGACTAATATGTTAATCTACAAATACAGATACTCTTATGGAATGTAACACTTGACTAATCCAGCAACTACGTAGAAGAGAATGGCTCCCATGAGCATCCTTGTGTAGGAATAGCAACAATTTATCTCATCACAAAGCCTAGGGTTCAAAACCATAAAGTCAAATATTTTTTTAGACCCCAAAGAGAGTTGAATTTATGACCTTTTAATTCTGTCAACTGAGCTATCCCTTTGGGGTCTTAAATTCAAATTTAGAAGCCTTGTTCAAATGCATAAAAATCACCAGTTCAGCCTATGAAATTTTGCATTTATTATTTGCGGATGAAACTTTTGTGTTTTGTGGAGCTAATGTGGATGGTTATAGATCTATCAGGCCATTCTTTAGCTTTTTGATGATCGTATATTAATCCAAATAAGAGTGCGGCCTAATTTAGCAAAAAACACCCTCTCCTCCATGTGGCGCCAAATTGGTACTCAATTAGGAATTAATGAACCGTCTCCAAGTTCTCTAAATTTGGGCTCCCTTTCGTTGATTTCTCATGCCAAAAGCAGGCACTAGTGGTGTACAATTAATAGAGTTCAAAACAACTTTACCCAAAAAAAAAAAAAAAAA
>NC_056561.1:37199990-37200126 GCF_013358625.1 Macadamia integrifolia | reverse complement strand
AAAAAAAAAAAAAAAAAAAGAGTTCAAAACAGGTTGGCAAATTGGAAGTTTTCTTTGCTCTCTCAGGAAGGGCGTTCAATCTTAATTAAATCAGTTCTGAGTTTGATACCGACCTATCCTACGCTTTTTTTTTTTT